>NC_069510.1:66418872-66476372 GCF_027579735.1 Bombina bombina
CAATAGTTTGGATTTTGAAATATTTGTATATTTGCAACTGAAAAATGGGACAGCTTGGAGTGGGGATGGGACCAAGTGTAGACAGCAATAGGTTATGTCATAAAGCTTATACATGTAACCTTAAAGGGACATTTAAACAGACAGTAAAGTCATAATTAGACACTCATGATTTACACAGAGCATACAATTTTAAGCAACTTTCCAATTTACTTCTATTATGTAAAGGGATAGGAAAAACAAAATTAAACTTGCATTATTCAGATAGAGCAGGTCATTTTAAGACTCTTTAAAATTCACTTCTATTTTCAAATGTGCTTTGTTCTCTTAGTATCCCTTGTTGAAAAAGAATACGCACATATCCTACACTAGTGAGAGCTAGCTGCTGATTGGTGCATGCACAAAATTTGTCTCTTGTGATTGGATGACTAAATGTGTTCATCTTGCTGGAAGTAGTGCTATGCCGTTTCTTCAGCAAAAGATAACAAGAGAATGAGACAAATTTGGTAATGAAAGTTAATTGTAACGTTGGTTAAAATTGTATGTTCTATCCAAATCATGAAAGAAAAATTGGGGGTTTTCTGTCCCTTTAATTTGCTTCCTTCTCTTGTTATCCTTTGCTGAAAGGTTTATCTAGGTGATCTCAAGAGCAGCAAAAAAACCTAGGTTCTAGTTGCTGATGGCTGCATATATACACCGATTGCCATTGGCTCACCCATGTGTTCAGTTATTATCAGTTATTTGTAGAGCGCCAACAGATTCTGCAGCGCTAAAAACCAGTAGTTAAAAAACAGTAGTGCATTGCTGCTCCTTCAACAAATGATACCAAGAGAATGAAACAAATTTGATAATAAAAGTAAATTAGACCATTGTTTAAAATTGTATGTTCTACCTAAATCATGAAATACATTTTTGGGGTTTCATGTCCCTTTAATTCCTGGGTACAGCTACAGTAGCACGGTCACTATGCAAGTGTCTGTACTTCTATACCTGCAGCCCTCTTTAAAGCCCCCTATTTAACCCATTATAGAAGCCAGTTGGTAAAACTGCGCTTCCTTATACTGTGTGCCGCCAGCGCACGGTTGGTTGCATCCTGTGATAGAAGCAGTGAACTTTCACAGATCACTAAGGTTACTGGAGTTTTGACAGCTACTTTGGATTATCTCACACAATAGAAAACAGAAGCTTGACATATTTCCAGTTTTTTTTTAACACAGTTTAAAGGGACAGTTCACCCCAAAAATTCTCCCATTTAAATTGTTCCAAATTATCCATTTTACCTGCTGGAGTGTATTACCCTTATTTTGGCCTTTAAAATAGCGGATTAGTTTGTGGTTTCCCAACCTATACTGAAAGTTTTGATACTGGAGTCTCAGCTATTGAATAGCCTAAGTAAACACAGCCAGCAGAAGAAATTACACTCCCAGTGGGGTGCAGGATAGTTAAGTAATACAATGATAATTTTCCATTGTTCTCTCTAAGTATTGAGCTTTAGTTTTACAGACAAATATAAGATAAGGAAGCAAGTCTGTGTACACAAAGTGATAACATAATGAGATCTGATATTACCTTTAAGCTCAACCCATTGTAATAGGCTGTGGTTTAAAAGCACAAAACCAGCTATTTCATATACACAAATAAACCTGAAAATGCAATTTCTCAAATATTTTATACTCTGCAGCTGGTATAACAAGTCATTGAAAATACATTAATATAGAAACAATTTTACAGTGTACTGTCCCTTTAAAGTTACATAATAAATATAAAAAGCCCACAGGAATAATATAAATAAATGCAGCCACAGCAAATCTAAACAGCTCCTGCTCTGTATTGTGCAAGTTAAACGGAAGGGCACAGTAATACTTGTCAAGAAGACAACAATATCACAGATCTGTGCATGTGCACTGCTTGTGTCACTGTGTGAATGAATACTTTAACTTCAAGATGGTGGCGCCCAGTGTGAAGATGCCCAGTTTCCCTAACCAGCACTTGTAAAGGGTTAAAAAGAGAATGGCTTTGAAGAGAGATGCAGGAACAAGAGGTACAAACAATAGCATGGTGATTAGTAACCAAAGTAAAGTAGTTAAAGGTACAGTAAAGTCAACATTAACAACTTTCCAATTTACTTTTATCATCAAATTGGCTCTGTCCTCTTGGTATTCTTAATTGAAAGCTAAACCTAGGTAGGCTCATATGCTAATTTCTAAGCTCTTGAAGGCTGCCTCTCATCTCAGTGCATTTTGACAGTTTTTCACAGCTATACAGCACTAGTTCATGTGTGCCATATAGATAATATTGTGCTCACGCCTGTGAAGTTACTTATGAGAGGGCACTGATTGGCTAAAATGCAAGTCTGTAAAATGAACGGAGATAAGGGGGGCAGTCTGTAGAGGCTTAGATACAAGGTAATCACAGAGGTAAAAAGTATATTACAATAACCATATTGGTTGTGCAAAACTGGGGAATGGGTAATAAAGGGATTATCTATCTTTTTAAACAATAAAAATTCTGGAGTAGAATTGTCCTTTTAAGTCCAGCAGTTTAATGCCCCTTTAAATGTTTTATATATAGCACCATCAGAAAGGTACTACAGTACTGTAATCAAAAAGGTAATAATTGTCGTTTCAAATACATTTAGACTATTATTAGCATTTACATTTTCGAATACAAAAAAAAAACCCAAAAACAAACAAAAACACAAAATTGTTTAACATTGTATGTCCTATCGGAAATCATGAAAGAAAAATGGTGGGTTTCATATCCCTTTAATTTTCACCTCAATTTCATATTCTCTACAATCTCAATTTAATTTTAACTTTGTTAAAATAATTTGAGCTTTGAGCAACTTCCAAAAGATTTCTTACATTGTTAAGGCTCTGAACAAACTGTACCTCAACCATACATACGAGAGAAAAAGCAGTCGTCTAATGGGGACCAATATTAAATCATAAGGATAATGAATAAGAAACCCCAGTAACGCAAAATATAAAGCATATAGTTTCAATAAAAACCTGTGTATAGGAGTAAACACGAGCCCTTTAGAATGTTAGCTCACAAACTTAATTGAACAGGCCTGGACTAATTTGTTAAAATGTAGAAAACAAAATACATTTTTAGCTTCCATATGAATAATATGGATTGCCCAGTAATAATACAAGCACCAAGGTATGACACAAGCAGCAAATGACTTTGCCTTTGCTTGTTCTAATTGTTGTAAGATTCATAGCAGCGATTTAACTCACTGGTTGCCAGGAACACTCAATATGGCTCTTACCATCATGGGTCCAAGTCAATGTGATGCTTTTGATCCCGGAATTTTTTGAGCTGTTCTCTAGAAGTTGTTTAAAATTTTAGTTCCTATCTGAATCATGAAAGAAACATTTTGGGTTTCATGTCCATTTAAGGTCACTTGGGTTGAAAACAACTGCTTTAGAGAACATGCCAAAAGTATCATAAATGCAATGGCTCCACCTAGTGGTAAATAGAGGGCACTTTAAATTACGGTGTATCAATACAAAATATCAACAACAACAAGAAACAGCAACATTATTGTAGATATTATGTAATTAGAGATAAACACTACTTTAAAGTGATGATAAACTTGATAGGACTCATTTATCCTAACAAAGTATCAATCAATATTAGTCTAACATCATTTTTAGAATTTTCCTAAGTGTCAGTTCAGGATATGTATGCTTGTTGTTACTCACGCTCCCCCACCAGCCCGGCCCCCCTTCTCGCTTACTTCCTTTTTTGTTTTTTACTCTGAGATTATTAAAGAGCCAATCCCAAGCATAGTCGTATGGCTCACTTATTCTAATATAATTTCTTAACGCATGCGTCTTCTCATTGAATTTGCTAGATGCCTTTAGCCAACCACGTTTCCCTAATTTAGTGCGCATGTGCGGTTACACTGGGGCTCAAGAGCGTGTATCTGGTAAAATGTGTAGAGTAGGTAGGACTGCCCTACACATCACTAGAATACTGAACAAGGTCATTGATGGGGCGGAGGGAAGGCTCCTGATTGGCAGGTGATATAATCTAATATAATAAAACTTAAGTCATTTTGATAAAAATAATAATGCTGTTTACTTTCTTATAACATTGTAAGTATGGCAACAATGCAAACAATAATTAGAGTTGACCATCACTTTAAGGTCAGTCACAGTTTAATGTCACTTTATAATCTGCTCACCAGGCTTCTCTTAATTTGAGATACAATCTTGACTGTTTAAAGATAATTAAATTAGGTATTCTATCCATGACAGTAGGGATGCAGGCATTATTGGATTAGTAAGAAATAGTTCCAAATGACATAAGCAACTACAACAAAAGGGACAGCTCATCTAAAAATGTAGTTCCCAGTCATCCATTTTACCTGCTGGAGTGTATTCAGTTGTTCACAAGTAGCTAATTTACCCTTATTTCAGCATTTGAAATAGCAAATTTTGCCTGGGGTATCCCAACCTACACTGAAAGATTCTAGAATGAAAGGGACATGAAACCCAAAATTGTTCTTTCATGATTCATATAGACAATACAATTTTAAACAACTTTCTAATTTACTTCTATTAGCTAATTTCATTCATTGATTCTCTTGATATCCTTTGTTGAAAAGGCTCTGTCACTACTGATTAGTGGCTGCACATAGATGCCTTGTGTGATTGGCTCATTCATGTGCATTGCTATTTCTTTGACAAAGGTCATCTAAACAATTAAGCAACTTAGATAAAAGAAGTAAATTGTAAAGTTGTTTAAAATTTTATTCTGCATAGGGATGCACCGAAATTTCGGCTAGAGCTGCTGTTTGAGTTCATTACTTGACTTACTGTTTTGCATATAATAATAGTTTTCTAGGACTATACTTTATTTTGATAATTAGTAAAAAAACAAACAAACAAAACAAAAAAACTGGTTAAATCTGATTCTGTTACACAGAACTAAATAAAGAATAATACTAGCAATGCACCAAAACTTGGGCCGCCAAAAATGTGCAATTCCAATTTCGGCCCAAAAAGGGCCAAAATGGCTAAAAATGTACAGCCCTCCCCTGTTCTATTGAGTTACATGTATATCCTTAGCATAAGGTGAGCAGCACAGCACTGGCATGGTACACAGAGCACACACATAAGTACCATGACATAATGATATTTGAAACCAGCAGTGCCCTTTTTTTTTTGTATAGAAGGAAGGAAATCAAAGTTCTGAAGACAGTTTTCAAAGGGGGATAAGTTTTTTTAAAACACTTTATATTATCAGACACAGCCCTAAGCAAACACAGTGAATATGTATAAGCCTTATATACAGTTCTCATACATCAGCCTCTTCTGCGTAGACATTCTATTCGCCTGAGGCAAATATGCGTGCACACTATATATGCATAAGCCCCACAGTTGGTACAAATTAGCACCCACCAGACAGTGTATACAAAAAAGCACAATAACTTTCTATAACCACCTTGCACGTAAGGTCGTAGCCAAGTCTGGTGGTCCTGATAGGTGACAGGCAGACTCCATTTGGGGCTCCGGGAATATAATATGACAGGGGCAGTGTGAGACCCGAACCAGGAACTAGGCGGAGATACGATGAGAGACGATCAGGTGCAGCCACGCCCATCGCACGGATAACTACACCCAAAAACAAAACACATGTCCACCTCGTATTGTTGTCTGGCTATAAAAACACGCTCTCTCTTGTAGAGGTCCACCAGTTTCACTGCAGAAGTGACCACGCCCATTTGTTGAAGCTTTCCCGCTTACAAGCTCTCTCAGCTACACACACACACACACTAAATTAAAAAAGAAAAAAAAAATTTGGTTTCGGTTTTCGGCCAGGGGCATCCTGAATTTTCGGTATCGGTTCTGGTCCAGAATTTTCATTTCGGTGCATCCCTAATTCTGTATCTGAATCATGAAAGAAAAAATTTGGGTTTCATGTCCCTTTAAGTCCAGGCTATGGACAGACAATGTAAACACAGTCAGAAGAAGACATTACACTCCCGGTGGGGTGTAGAAGAGATAACAATTAAAATTTGTCATTGTTCTCTCTAAGTATTGGGCTTTGGTTTACAGACAGATAACAGATAAGGAAGCAAGTGTGTGTACACAAATTGATAACAAAATGAGATCTCATTTTACCTGCAAGCTCAACCCATTGTAATAGGTTGTGGTTTTCAAATTGTATTTTCTTTCTGAATTATGAGCTTGGGCAGTTGGGCACCCTCTAAATTGGATTAAATTGTTTATTGTTGTCCCGTTTGATAGGTTTGGTTACCCTTAAATTTGTATTTCATGTAACAACAACTAAAATATTTAAGCAACAAAATTCAAGTTAAAAGGGATATGAAACCCCCAAATGTTCTTTTGTGATTCAAATAAAGCAAACAATTTAAAAAAAAGTTTCTGATTTACTAATATTAACAAATTTGCTTTGTTCCCATGATATTCTGTGTTGAAGAGATACCTAGGTAGCATCTGGTGCACTACATAGCAGGAAATAGTGCTCTTGCTAATGGATAACATTCTTGCAAAACTGCTGCCATAAAGTGCTCCAGAAATGTGCACGTTCCTGAGCCTGCGTCCTGGCTTTTTAACAAAAGATACCAAGAGAGCAAGAACATTTGCTAATAGAAATAAAGTGATTTCGGCAGGAGCTTCCGGTGAGAGCGGTGCTGCTAGTTACGCTGTACTCTTGAGATCAGGAGCGTGGAATTTTTGCCCCAGCATCTTCAGCCCGTTATACCCAGTCTGATCTGGGATCTGCAGCGGGACCTTAGGCTGCGTTTAAGCCTGTGCCGTGGAAGCTCCTAGTTGGATGATAAGCCCAGCAGTGGATACCGCATTTGCCGTCGAGGAATAATACAGGCAGAGAGGAGTGGCGCGCCTGTCAAAGGTGGTCAAGAAGCCAATTCCTGCTGAACTCCCGGGTCACGTAAGTGGTGCAGCCGCTTGTAGGTCGGAGCCTGACCGCGGAGGGATCTGTGGGCAGTGCCTCCTCCTCGCGGTGGAGAGCACCATCCGGTCGCAGGAGAAGGGTCACACTGAGGCTTGAGGAGACTCCGGCTCTGTTGCTGTATACTCCAAGGTGGGGTCGTAAAGTTTTAAAGCTCCCTGGTAAGAGGTGCTTGTTTTTGGCCATCATTTGATGTTTTGGAGTTAGAGTGTACCAGGGAGAAGAATATAGGAGTGCTCAGACCCACCTGTTACTATTCTGTGTTTGAATAACTGCAAGATTGGTGAGGAGCCCTCTATTACAAGTAGCTGTTTATTTAACTTCTACCCTGCTACTATTTGGTTGGAATAAGCATGCAAAGCTGTTACAAGGGTAGTTATCCCTTTCTACATCGCAGTATGCTGGTGCTTGTATAACTTCAACTTTGCCAGAGAGTTATTAGGAAGAGCATTCCTCGCTGGTCCTTTTTTTGTGGCTTAATATATATTGCCCTCCTGTTTAGATCTGAGAACTTGCCAATATCTCCTAATACAGGAACAGCTGGTGGAACTATTTAATATTGGATGAGTATTTCTCATTTATTAAGCTAGCTTGTGGAACTCTTTCTTATTTGGAGGACGCTGAATCCTTGTTTGGCCCCTATCATGTTTGGGGGAAAGGAAGGGGAGAAAGGAGATAAAGGAGGAAGGTTATATAAGGGGGGTCTAGATGGAAAAGAAAAAGGAACTTTCAAGAGACACTTTAAGAAGAATTTGGAAGAAGTAATGTGAAAAAAAAGAAAAGAAAAAACATAATTTATGCTTACCTGATAAATTCCTTTCTTCTGTAGTGTGATCAGTCCACGGGTCATCATTACTTCTGGGATATTACTCCTCCCCAACAGGAAGTGCAAGAGGATTCACCCAGCAGAGTTGCACATAGCCCCTCCCCTCTACGTCACCCCCAGTCATTCGACCAAGGACAAAAACGAGAAAGGAGGAACCAAGGGTGTAGTGGTGACTGGAGTATAATTTAAAAATAAATACCTGCCTTAAAAACAGGGCGGGCCGTGGACTGATCACACTACAGAAGAAAGGAATTTATCAGGTAAGCATAAATTATGTTTTCTTCTGTTAAGTGTGATCAGTCCACGGGTCATCATTACTTCTGGGATACCAATACCAAAGCAAAAGTACACGGATGACGGGAGGGATAGGCAGGCTCTTTATACAGAAGGAACCACTGCCTGAAGAACCTTTCTCCCAAAAATAGCCTCCGAGGAAGCAAATGTGTCAAATTTGTAAAATTTGGAAAAAGTATGAAGTGAAGACCAAGTTGCAGCCTTGCAAATCTGTTCAACAGAGGCCTCATTCTTGAAGGCCCAAGTGGAAGCCACAGCTCTAGTGGAATGGGCTGTAATTCTTTCAGGAGGCTGCTGTCCAGCAGTCTCATAAGCTAAACGTATTATACTACGAAGCCAAAAAGAAAGAGAGGTTGCCGAAGCCTTTTGACCTCTCCTCTGACCAGAGTAAATGACAAACAGAGAAGACGTTTGTCGAAATTCCTTAGTTGCCTGTAAGTAAAATTTTAGGGCACGAACTACGTCCAGATTATGTAGTAAGCGTTCCTTCTTTGAAGAAGGATTTGGACACAAAGAAGGAACAACAATCTCTTGATTGATATTCCTGTTAGTGACTACCTTGGGTAAGAACCCAGGTTTAGTACGCAGAACTACCTTATCCGAATGAAAAATCAAATAAGGAGAATCACAATGTAAGGCTGATAACTCCGAGACTCTTCGAGCCGAGGAAATAGCCATTAAAAATAGAACTTTCCAAGATAACAACTTTATATCAAGGGAATGGAGGGGTTCAAACGGAACGCCCTGTAAAACGTTTAGAACAAGATTTAAACTCCATGGTGGAGCAACAGTCTTAAACACAGGCTTAATCCTCGCTAAAGCCTGACAAAAAGCCTGAACGTCTGGCACTTCTGACAGACGTTTGTGTAACAGAATAGACAGAGCTGAGATCTGTCCCTTTAATGAACTAGCAGATAAACCCTTTTCTAAACCTTCTTGTAGAAAAGACAATATCCTAGGAATCCTAACCTTACTCCAAGAGTAACCTTTGGATTCACACCAGTATAGGTATTTACGCCATATTTTATGGTAAATCTTTCTGGTAACAGGCTTCCTAGCCTGAATTAAGGTGTCAATAACTGACTCAGAAAACCCACGTTTTGATAAAATCAACCGTTCAATTTCCAAGCAGTCAGCTTCAGAGAAGTTAGATTTTGATGTTTGAAAGGACCCTGTATCAGAAGGTCCTGTGTCAGAGGTAGAGACCAAGGTGGACAGGATGACATGTCCACCAGGTCTGCATACCAAGTCCTGCGTGGCCATGCAGGTGCTATCAGAATCACTGATGCTCTCTCTTGTTTGATTCTTGCAATCAATCGAGGAAGCATCGGGAAGGGTGGAAACACATAAGCCATCCTGAAGTCCCAAGGTGCTATCAGGGCATCTATTAGGACTGCTCCTGGATCCCTGGATCTGGACCCATAGCGAGGAAGCTTGGCGTTCTGTCGAGACGCCATGAGATCTATCTCTGGTTTGCCCCAACGTCGAAGTATTTGGGCAAAGACCTCCGGATGAAGTTCCCACTCCCCCGGATGAAAAGTCTGACGACTTAAGAAATCCGCCTCCCAGTTTTCCACTCCCGGAATGTGGATTGCTGACAGGTGGCAAGAGTGAGACTCTGCCCAGCGAATTATCTTTGATACTTCCATCATTGCTAGGGAGCTTCTTGTCCCTCCCTGATGGTTGATGTAAGCTACAGTCGTGATGTTGTCCGACTGAAACCTGATGAACTCCCGAGTTGTTAACTGGGGCCAGGCCAGAAGGGCATTGAGAACTGCTCTCAATTCCAGAATGTTTATTGGCAGGAGACTCTCCTCCTGACTCCATTGTCCCTGAGCCTTCAGAGAATTCCAGACGGCACCCCAACCTAGAAGGCTGGCGTCTGTTGTTACAATTGTCCAGTCTGGTCTGCTGAATGGCATCCCCCTGGACAGATGTGGCCGAGAAAGCCACCATAGAAGAGAATTTCTGGTCTCTTGATCCAGATTCAGAGAAGGGGACAAGTCTGAGTAATCCCCATTCCACTGACTCAGCATGCACAATTGCAGTGGTCTGAGGTGTAAACGAGCAAATGGCACTATGTCCATTGCCGCTACCATTAAGCCGATTACCTCCATGCATTGAGCCACCGATGGGTGTTGAATGGAATGAAGGGTGCGGCAAGCACTTTGAAGTCTTATTAACCTGTCTTCTGTCAGGTAAATCTTCATTTCTACAGAATCTATAAGAGTCCCCAGGAAGGGAACTCTTGTGAGTGGAACGAGTGAACTTTTCTTTTCGTTCACCTTCCATCCATGTGACCTTAGAAATGCCAGTACTAACTCTGTATGAGACTTGGCATTTTGAAAGTTTGAAGCTTGTATCAGAATGTCGTCTAGGTAGGGAGCTACCGAAATTCCCCGCGGTCTTAGTACCGCCAGAAGAGCACCTAGAACCTTTGTGAAGATTCTTGGAGCTGTAGCCAATCCGAATGGAAGAGCTACAAACTGGTAATGTTTGTCTAGAAAGGCAAATCTTAGATACCGGTAATGATCTTTGTGAATCGGTATGTGAAGGTAAGCATCCTTTAAGTCCACTGTGGTCATGTACTGACCCTCTTGGATCATAGGTAAAATTGTCCGGATAGTCTCCATTTTGAATGATGGAACTCTTAGGAATTTGTTTAGGATCTTTAAATCCAGGATTGGTCTGAAAGTTCCTTCTTTTTTGGGAACCACAAACAGATTTGAGTAAAACCCTTTTCCCTGTTCCAACCGTGGAACTGGATGGATTACTCCCATTAACAATAGTTCTTGTATGCAGCGCAGAAACGCTTCTCTCTTTGTTTGGTCTGTCGACAACCTTGACAGATGAAATCTCTCTCTTGGAGGAGAGTGTTTGAAGTCCAGAAGGTATCCCTGAGATATTATCTCTAGCGCCCAGGGATCCTGGACATCTCTTGCCCAAGCCTGGGCGAAGAGAGAAAGTCTGCCCCCCACTAGATCCGATCCCGGATCGGGGGCCCTCAATTCATGCTGTTTTAGTGGCAACAGCAGGTTTCCTGGCCTGCTTGCCCTTGTTCCAGGACTGGTTAGGTTTCCAGCCTTGTCTGTAGCGAGCACCAGATCCTTCTTGTTTTGGAGTAGTGGAAGTTGATGCTGCTCCTGCTTTGAAATTCCGAAAGGAACGAAAATTAGACTGTCTAGCCTTAGGTTTAGCTTTGTCTTTAGGTAGGGCGTGGCCCTTACCTCCTGTAATGTCAGCGATAATTTCTTTCAAACCAGGCCCAAATAAGGTCTGTCCCTTGAAAGGTATATTAAGTAATTTGGACTTAGAAGTAACATCAGCTGACCAGGATTTTAGCCACAGTGCTCTGCGCGCCTGAATGGCGAATCCGGAATTCTTAGCCGTAAGTTTAATTAAATGTACTACGGCTTCCGAAATGAATGAATTAGATAGCTTAAGTACTCTAAGCCTGTCTGAAATGTCGTCCAGCGTAGCTGAACTAAGATTCTCTTCTAGAGACTCAATCCAGAATGCCGCTGCAGCCGTGATCGGCGCAATGCATGCAAGGGGTTGCAATATAAAACCTTGTTGAACAAACATTTTCTTAAGGTAACCCTCTAATTTTTTATCCATTGGATCTGAAAAGGCACAGCTATCCTCCACCGGGATAGTGGTACGCTTAGCTAAAGTAGAAACTGCTCCCTCCACCTTAGGGACCGTTTGCCATAAGTCCCGCGTGGTGGCGTCTATTGGAAACATTTTTCTAAATATCGGAGGGGGTGAGAACGGCACACCGGGTCTATCCCACTCCTTAGTAATAATTTCAGTTAGTCTCTTAGGTATAGGAAAAACGTCAGTACTTGTTGGTACAGCAAAATATTTATCCAACCTACACATTTTCTCTGGTATTGCAACTGTGTTACAATCATTCAAGGCCGCTAACACCTCCCCTAGTAAAACACGGAGGTTTTCCAGCTTAAATTTAAAATTTGAAATATCTGAATCCAATCTGTTTGGATCAGAACCGTCAGCTGCAGAATGAAGCTCTCCGTCCTCATGTTCTGCAAGTTGTGACGCAGTATCTGACATGGCTCTAACATTATCAGCGCACTCTGTTCTCACCCCAGAGTGATCTCGCTTGCCCCTTAGTTCTGGTAATTTAGCCAAAACCTCAGTCATAACAGTAGCCATATCTTGTAATGTTATTTGTAATGGCCGCCCAGATGTACTTGGCGTCGCCATATCGCGCACGTCCCGGGCGGGAGATGCAGGTACTGTCACGTGAGGCGAGTTAGTCGGCATAACTCTCCCCTCGTTGTTTGGTGAAATTTGTTCAATTTGTACAGATTGACTTTTACTTAATGTAGCATCAATACAGTTAGTACATAAACTTCTATTGGGCTCAACCTTGGCTTTAGTACAAATAGTACAGGTCTCATCTTCTGAATCAGACATGTTTAACAAACTAGCAAATAAACTTGCAATTTGGAATACTATACAATAAAATTACAATGAAAAAAAACGACTGTGCTTGAAAAACACTGAGTATATATAACAGATGAAATCAATCAGCTTTGTAAAAACAAATGTAACTTAGCAAAGGATTGTATCCAGAAGCAAGAATTAACTAACCCTGAGGCATAAAAAAGTTAAAGATAAACGTTTTTTACCACAGTCAACTACAATCTTACAGCTCTGTTAGATTACTTCCCTCAAATTAGCTTTGAAGCTCCCTGGGTTCTGTAGAGATAACCGGAACATGCAGGAAAAAACAATGAGCTTAGACTGAAATTTTTGATGCGTAGCAAAAAGCGCCAAAAAGGTCCCACCCCCTCACACACAACAGTGAGAGAGATTAAGCAACTGTCATAATTAGATCCAGCAACTGCCAAGTGGAAAAATAGTGCCCAAACATTTTATTCACCCAGTACCTCAGAAAATAAAAACGATTTTACATTCCAGCAAAAACGTTTAACATAATTAAGAGTTATTAAAAAAAAGCCTATTGTATTCCTATTAGGCTAAAATCTTACATACACAGTGTAATTCCAGAGAAGTACCATTCTCCAGAAAACAGAAATGTAAATTATACATACATGATATAATGTCGGTATGGCAGTATTTTCTCAGCAATTCCATTGTTAGAAATAAAGGACTGCTACATACCTTTTTGCAGAATAAACTGCCCGCTGTCCCCTGATCTGAAGTTTTACCTCTCCTCAGATGGCCGAGAACAGCAATATGATCTTAACAACTCCGGCTAAAATCATAGTAAAAAACTCTGGTAGATTCTTCTTCAAACTCTACCAGAGAAGGAATAACACGCTCCGGTGCTATTAAAAAATAACAAACTTTTGATTGAAGAAATAAAACTAAATAAAATCACCATAGTCCTCTCACACATCCTATCTAGTCGTTGGGTGCAAGAGAATGACTGGGGGTGACGTAGAGGGGAGGGGCTATGTGCAACTCTGCTGGGTGAATCCTCTTGCACTTCCTGTTGGGGAGGAGTAATATCCCAGAAGTAATGATGACCCGTGGACTGATCACACTTAACAGAAGAAAGTGGTTTATCTGTGTCTGCCTGACCTGCTGTTAGCAATTCTATGTTTTTTTTATTTTCCAGTATAAATTCTACCAAAGTTCTTTATTGCGAATATATGGTGTTTTGCTTAATGAGAATGAGGGATATGTGCCTTATTTAAACCTATATTATTGCTGGTCTGCTCTTTGTAACAGATATCTGTATATGTTAAAGGCCTTAATTTCACAGTTCACGTGTTTATAATAATATATATATAAAAAAAAAAAAAAGGAGGGAAGAAGGAAAAGGTGGGGGGCAATTTGCATCAAGAATAAACGAGGCAGAAAACAGGATTTCAGACCTGGAAGATCGAGCTAATGCCCAAGACAATTTAGTGCATAATCAAGAAGTTAAAATCTCTAGTTTACAATCCCGTCTGGAAGATCTTGAAGATCGTTCCAGGCATAATAATATCAGAATTGTCGGTTTGCCAGAAACCTCTGATTATGAGGATCTTATGAAGGTTACCTCCTTATTACTAACTAAAGCGTTAGGCTTCCCTGAACAGCAACTCCCGCTAGTAGTTGAAAGAGCACATAGGGTTGGCCCTAGGAAATCAAGTACTACTCCTCCTAATAGGAGCAGAATGTGTATTTTTAAGCTGCTTAGATACCAAGACAAGGTAGAACTTCTAAAATTATATAGGAAGTCAGAGGTATTTATATTTGAGAAAAATAAACTGTTACTGTTTCAAGATTTCTCGGTAGAAACATCTTCTAAGAGAAAGCAAATGATTCCCTACTATGCTAAGATCACCAGTAAAGGCGGGAAAGCTTGGTTAACATGCCCTGCAAAGATCATAGTGGAAGATAATGGTATTAGACGGGTTTTAAATAATCCTCAAGAGGCCCAGGAATTTATTGGTGGTTTATAGCACATTGGAGAAGGTATCTATGGTTTAATATAAACTTAAATGTATATGACCGAATTTCTACTATGTCATCACTGTTTACAATGTTTTTTTTATATTTTACATTTTGCTTCTGTATTTTTTTTTTTAATCTTTCTAAAAATTGATATTTGGAAACTGGTCGAAATTTATTTGTTGGTGAAAATACGGCATAGTCTGCTATATGCGTTGACAATGGGAAGTTTTATCTCATTTATTCTTTTGTGTTTTTTTTTTTGTTTTTTGTTTTCTCTCCCCTCACTCCTCCTCCCCTCTCTGCCGGTTACATCTCTTATTCAGTGTCTCTGGGATAAAACGTTATACTAGATCTATATATATTCTACTTAGAAGTAGGTATCACATATGACGGCGGCCAAGATTAAAATACTCTCCTGGAATGTTGGGGGCATAACGTCCCCAAGGAAACGCAAATTATTAGGTATCTTGCTAAATTTAACCCCGACGTAGTAATGTTGCAAGAAACACATCTCAAAGAATCAGAACTTTTGAAATTGAAATGTAAATGGGTGGGTGAATGTGTTGCTGCTCCGGCAGTTAAAAGGAAATCCAGAGTTGCGATCTTGCTTCACAAAAATTTAGACTATATTATTATAAGAATGGAGACGGATCCAGAGGGAAGATTTAGGATTCTTCAAATTCAGATCAATGGCTGTAATTTTGTTTTATGTAATGTGTATGGTCCCAATTCATTTTCCCCTGTATTCTGGGATAGTATTAGGGGCAAATTATTCCCCTTCACAGCAGGTAATTTAATATTAGGAGGAGATTTTAACATGTCTCTGTGCCCAGTACTGGACAGATTGTCATTAAAGAATACACGAGAATATGGTAAAATGGCAAATTATTTTAAAAAATTCTGTCATGAATTAAATCTAGTTGACATATGGAGACTTAAAAATCCAGATGTGCGCAGTTTTACATGAGAGTCAAAAGCTCACATGACGTTTTCTAGAATTGATATGTTTCTGATTTCTAAATCACTGGCGCTGTGCAGATTAGAATCTAACATTCATGACATTGTGATTTCAGACCATGCCGTAATCTTACTGACACTCTCTGCTACGGCCCCCCCTAAGAATCAAAATATTTCATTTTTTTCCCCCCGCTTCTTGTCTGATAAATCCCAGATTTATTAACTGGTTAAAACAGAAGTGGAAGGATTATACTACATTTAGCATAAGTCAATTTAGTAAAATTGAGATTTTCTGGGAGGCAGCTAAAGCTGTACTGAGGGGGAAAATTAAATCCTATCTAAGTAGTTGGAGAAAGAAAGCCCTGGTGATGGAATCGCAATTAGCTTCCCAAGTCAGGAACGCGCTTAGGAGGTTTTATATAGATAAATCCACGGGCAATTGGGATAGATATTGTAAGCTTAAAAGGGAAAGGGATATCTACTTAAAACAAAGATTGCAGGAAGAAGAACAGAAAATTAACTATCAATTCAGGGGATTTTATGGGAATTCTGCAAAGTTCTTGGCCAGGCTAGTAAAAATTAGGAAGAGTAGAAATCTCATTTCAGCTATTAAATTCGATAACAGAAAATATACTAATGCTGAGGATATTAGTAAAGTATTTTTTAAGGTCTTTCAACATCTTTATTCAGAATAAAATATTAA
Source organism: Bombina bombina (assembly GCF_027579735.1). Taxonomy (NCBI): domain Eukaryota; kingdom Metazoa; phylum Chordata; class Amphibia; order Anura; family Bombinatoridae; genus Bombina; species Bombina bombina. Next base: position 66,435,036 of record NC_069510.1, read on the forward strand.
CTCGGACAGCGCTACGAATTTCTGGACTAAGGTTAAACTGCCAAAGATCTCTGAGGAGGATTTGTTAGGACTGAATAGACCTATTACAGAGGAAGAGGTTTTAGAGGCCATTCAACTAGCTAGTATTAATAAAGCCCCAGGGCCGGATTTTTTACCAGTAGAATTCTATTAAATTTTAAAAGAAGAAGTACCCCTAGTCAATTTATTTAATTTCTATTTCTCTTCTAGTAATGTAATGTCAAGCCATTTTTCTGCCGCACGTATATCACTGATATTGAAGAAAGGTAAAGATCCGGAGGATCCAGGGTTTTATAGACCGATATCAGTCCTCAATGCAGACTATAAATTATTGACGGCTATTGTGTCATCCGGACTAGCAAAGTTGCTGGATAAAGTCATTCACCCAGACCAGACAGGGTTTATGAAAGATAGGAATTCTCTTAAAAATATTCGGAAAGTTACATCTTTTTTAGATTATGTTTGGAATTTAGATTTAAACAGTGATGAATTTAAACGGGTTAGTGAATCAGCAATTCTTACTGTTGATGCAGAAAAAGCATTTGATGCAGTTAATTGGATCTACTTATTTACAGCATTAGAGAGATTTGGATTAAAAAATCAGTTCCTTGAGTTTATCCGAAATTTATATAATAACCCTATCTCACATCTATGTATTAATGGTTGCCTCTCTCCAAACATATCACTCAAAAGAGGGACTAGACAGGGATGCCCCCTCTCCCCGTTACTTTTTAACTTAGCATTAGAGCCTTTTGCTATATGGTTGAGGGATAGCTTACCCGGGATCCCGCTAGGGGCGGCTAATTTAAAAACTCTTCTCTATGCGGATGATCTGCTGATTTTTCTTGATAATGTACAACAGTCTATTCCGTTAGTTTTACGATTATTTAACTCTTTTTCATCATTTTCAGGTTACAAAATTAACTTTGATAAGAGTGAACTTCTTTGGCTCCGTAAAAATGGTTCCAAATGGGTAGATCATCCATTTAAAGTGGTGGAGTCTTTTCGATACCTGGGTATTGTCTTACATAGAAACCCTGCAAAGTGGTATAAACTAAATTTCCTGCCTGTTTTGAAGAAAATTAAAAATGACTTGAAAAACTGGTCCTCTCTTTTAATCTCTATGTCAGCTAGAGTTAATTTAATAAAAACAATTATTTTTCAGAGGATTTTCTCTCTCTTACAAAACCTCCCACTTTTATTGTCCAATAGAGACATCCTGGATTTACAGTCCTGGCAATCTAAATTTATCTTGGGCAACAAAAAGCTGCGGATTGGGTTGAATAGACTAATGCAAAAACGGTCTTCGGCAGGGTTGGCTTTACCAGATCTAAGATTATATAATTGGGCTTCTTTAGCTAAGCTGGCATTTGACTGGATTACGGACCTAAATAGGTTTGTTTCCTTAGAGTGAGAAACATTCTTGATTGCCCCTTTCTCGTTAAAGGTGATCTTACATTGCTCTATAAAAATTTACCCTCTAATATAAGTAAATTGATTTCTATAAAAAAATGTCATTTTAGCCTGGCATAAAATTTGCAGGGTCTTAAAAATGTCTCCGTCATTTTCGGAGTTTCTTCCGATAATAGGTAACCCAGAATTTACCCCTGGCATAAATCAGATGGCTTTTAGACGATGGGCGGATTTAGGTTTAGTTTATGTGCATCAGATATTTGATCTCAATCAAATGTTTACTTCGGAGTCTCTGTTTCAGAAGTTTAATTTACCTAGCTCGAAACTATATGCGTATTTTCAGCTGCGGCATTATGTTTTTTCTCAGAAATGGGATATTACAGCTCTTTTGGATTGGGCTGATATTAAGAATAGAATTCGTCGATTTTCATTGGGAAGCTCTTCAATATCATTGATCTATGATATTTTACTGGCTAAACAGGGTGAATTATTTGAAGATAAATTATTCAATTTCTGGCGAGGGTTTTTCCCCTCTCTAGAGGAGAACAGGATAGAGCAGAGTTTTTTGGAGTTAGAAAAGTTACAGATCTCTGTATCATGGAGAGAATCACATCTAAAATTAATCAATAACTATTATTTGTCACCATATAAAATGTCTAGATTTTACCCTACTCAAGTTTTTGGGTGTTCCCGTTGCTCATTTAATAAGGCTGATATTTTTCACATGTTCTGGTCATGTCCCAAAATTCAACAATTCTGGCAGAAGATCAGGTATTGGTATAGCAAACATTATAAAGATCTGAGCCAGTTTGTAGCAGAAGAAATATTCTTCTTAACTAATGCCGATTCCCGTCCTAGGAGGGTGATAAAAGCTTTAAATACAATTATTTTGACTGCAAGACATTTAATAGTTAAAAGCTGGAAAGATCATGTAGCTCCAAGTTTCTCTCTTTTTCATAAAGAAATTCAAGGTCAGATTTTATTTGAGTCCTATCATACAAAATTCTTAGTGGAAAGTAGAGTGAAAATCTTCCTTCTGGATTGGCTTCCGCTAATTAAGTCTTATTCATTTCCCATTCAAAGACGCATCATTATGCCTTTTTTAAATACCATTGCATTTTTAGAGCTGGTTATAGCTAATCTATTTACCCCGGCATGGTTAGCTAGTTACAGGGAGATAGCCCTGTGAGATTTGAATCTTTAGGTAAATAGAACACCCTCTAGTAATGTACTCTGAATAGATGCCCGGCCGAGGGAGGAGGATGATCCCCTCCTTCCTTCCCATATTTTTTTTTTTATTCCCCCTTTTTTTTTTTGTCTTTTAGTTTTGATTGGTGGTATTATAAAAAGGAGGGTTTTTCCTTCCCTGAAACTCCCAACAGTACAATTAATTCTCCTTGAAAATGGATGTTAGAAGTGAACTTTAATTTTATAATATATGTTAGTTATAGACATAATATAAATTGTATGTCATTGTATATTTTTCTTGTAATTATTTTCACTTCCCTTCCGATGTTTTTTTTTTTTTTTCTCTTTGCCCTTTCGGAAGCATCCTGCGTGATGCAAGGGAAAAACATAATTTATGTAAGAACTTACCTGATAAATTCATTTCTTTCATATTAGCAAGAGTCCATGAGCTAGTGACATATGGGATATACATTCCTACCAGGAGGGGCAAAGTTTCCCAAACCTAAAAATGCCTATAAATACACCCCTCACCACACCCACAATTCAGTTTAACGAATAGCCAAGAAGTGGGGTGATAAAAAAGTGCGAAAGCATATAAAATAAGGAATTGGAATAATTGTGCTTTATACAAAAATCATAACCACCACAAAAAAAGGGCAAGCCTCATGGACTCTTGCTAATTATGTTTTCTTTCATGTAATTAGCAAGAGTCCATGAGCTAGTGACGTATGGGATAATGATTACCCAAGATGTGGATCTTTCCACACAAGAGTCACTAGAGAGGGAGGGATAAAATAAAGACAGCCAATTCCTGCTGAAAATAATCCACACCCAAAATAAAGTTTAATGAAAAACATAAGCAGAAGATTCAAACTGAAACCGCTGCCTGAAGTACTTTTCTACCAAAAACTGCTTCAGAAGAAGAAAATACATCAAAATGGTAGAATTTAGTAAAAGTATGCAAAGAGGACCAAGTTGCTGCTTTGCAAATCTGATCAATCGAAGCTTCATTCCTAAACGCCCAGGAAGTAGAAACTGACCTAGTAGAATGAGCTGTAATCCTCTGAGGCGGAGTTTTACCCGACTCAACATAGGCAAGATGAATTAAAGATTTCAACCAAGATGCCAAAGAAATGGCAGAAGCTTTCTGGCCTTTTCTAGAACCGGAAAAGATAACAAATAGACTAGAAGTCTTACGGAAAGACTTAGTAGCTTCAACATAATATTTCAAAGCTCTAACAACATCCAAAGAATGCAACGATTTCTCCTTAGAATTCTTAGGATTAGGACATAATGAAGGAACCACAATTTCTCTACTAATGTTGTTGGAATTCACAACTTTAGGTAAAAAATCAAAAGAAGTTCGCAACACCGCCTTATCCTGATGAAAAATCAGAAAAGGAGACTCACAAGAAAGAGCAGATAATACAGAAACTCTTCTGGCAGAAGAGATTGCCAAAAGGAACAAAACTTTCCAAGAAAATAATTTAATGTCCAATGAATGCATAGGTTCAAACGGAGGAGCTTGAAGAGCCCCCAGAACCAAATTCAAACTCCAAGGAGGAGAAATTGACTTAATGACAGGTTTTATACGAACCAAAGCTTGTACAAAACAATGAATATCAGGAAGAATAGCAATCTTTCTGTGAAAAAGAACAGAAAGAGCAGAGATTTGACCTTTCAAGGAACTTGCGGACAAACCCTTATCTAAACCATCCTGAAGAAACTGTAAAATTCTCGGTATTCTAAAAGAATGCCAAGAAAAATGATGAGAAAGACACCAAGAAATATAAGTCTTCCAGACTCTATAATATATCTCTCTAGATACAGATTTACGCGCCTGTAACATAGTATTAATCACAGAGTCAGAGAAACCTCTTTGACCAAGAATCAAGCGTTCAATCTCCATACCTTTAAATTTAAGGATTTCAGATCCTGATGGAAAAAAGGACCTTGCGACAGAAGGTCTGGTCTTAACGGAAGAGTCCACGGTTGGCAAGAGGCCATCCGGACCAGATCCGCATACCAAAACCTGTGAGGCCATGCCGGAGCTACCAGCAGAACAAACGAGCATTCCTTCAGAATCTTGGAGATTACTCTTGGAAGAAGAACTAGAGGCGGAAAGATATAGGCAGGATGATACTTCCAAGGAAGTGATAATGCATCCACTGCCTCCGCCTGAGGATCCCGGGATCTGGACAGATACCTGGGAAGTTTCTTGTTTAGATGAGACGCCATCAGATCTATTTCTGGAAGTTCCCACATTTGAACAATCTGAAGAAATACCTCTGGGTGAAGAGACCATTCGCCCGGATGCAACGTTTGGCGACTGAGATAATCCGCTTCCCAATTGTCTATACCTGGGATATGAACCGCAGAGATTAGACAGGAGCTGGATTCCGCCCAAACCAGAATTCGAGATACTTCTTTCATAGCCAGAGGACTGTGAGTCCCTCCTTGATGATTGATGTATGCCACAGTTGTGACATTGTCTGTCTGAAAACAAATGAACGATTCTCTCTTCAGAAGAGGCCAAAACTGAAGAGCTCTGAAAATTGCACGGAGTTCCAAAATATTGATCGGTAATCTCACCTCCTGAGATTCCCAAACTCCTTGTGCCGTCAGAGATCCCCACACAGCTCCCCAACCCGTGAGACTTGCATCTGTTGAAATTACAGTCCAGGTCGAAAGCACAAAAGAAGCCCCCTGAATTAAACGATGGTGATCTGTCCACCACGTTAGAGAGTGTCGTACAATCGGTTTTAAAGATATTATTTGAGATATCTTTGTGTAATCCTTGCACCATTGATTCAGCATACAGAGCTGAAGAGGTCGCATGTGAAAACGAGCAAAGGGGATCGCGTCCGATGCAGCAGTCATAAGACCTAGAATTTCCATGCATAAGGCTACCGAAGGGAATGATTGTGACTGAAGGTTTCGACAAGCTGAAATCAATTTTAGACGTCTCTTGTCTGTTAAAGACAGAGTCATGGACACTGAATCTATCTGGAAACCCAGAAAGGTCACCCTTGTCTGAGGAATCAATGAACTTTTTGGTAAATTGATCCTCCAACCATGATCTTGAAGAAACAACACAAGTCGATTCGTATGAGATTCTGCTAAATGTAAAGACTGAGCAAGTACCAAGATATCGTCCAAATAAGGAAATACCACAATACCCTGTTCTCTGATTACAGACAGAAGGGCACCGAGAACCTTTGTAAAAATTCTTGGAGCTGTAGCTAGTCCAAACGGCAGAGCCACAAACTGGTAATGCTTGTCCAGAAAAGAGAATCTCAGGAACTGATAATGATCTGGATGAATCGGAATATGCAGATATGCATCCTGTAAATCTATTGTGGACATATAATGCCCATGCTGAACAAAAGGCAAGATAGTCCTTACAGTTACCATCCTTACATAACGATTCAATATTTTTAGATCCAGAACTGGTCTGAAGGAATTCTCCTTCTTTGGTACAATGAAGAGATTTGAATAAAACCCCATCCCCTGTTCCGGAACTGGAACTGGCATAATTACTCCAGCCAACTCTAGATCTGAAACACAATTCAGAAATGCTTGAGCTTTCACTGGATTTACTGGGACACGGGAAAGAAAAAAATCTCTTTGCAGGAGGTCTCATCTTGAAACCAATTCTGTACCCTTCTGAAACAATGTTCTGAATCCAAAGATTGTGAACAGAATTGAACCAAATTTCTTTGAAAAAACGTAACCTGCCCCCTACCAGCTGAGCTGGAATGAGGGCCGCACCTTCATGTGGACTTAGAAGCAGGCTTTGCCTTTCTAGCAGGCTTGGATTTATTCCAGACTGGAGATGGTTTCCAAACTGAAACTGCTCCTGAGGATGAAGGATCAGGCTTTTGTTCTTTGTTGAAACGAAAGGAACAAAAACGATTATTAGCCCTGTTTTTACCCTTAGATTTTTTATCCTGTGGTAAAAAAAGTTCCTTTCCCACCAGTAACAGTTGAGATAATAGAATCCAACTGAGAACCAAATAATTTGTTACCCTGGAAAGAAATGGAAAGTAGAGTTGATTTAGAAGCCATATCAGCATTCCAAGTCTTAAGCCATAAAGCTCTTCTAGCTAAAATAGCTAGAGACATAAACCTGACATCAAACTCTAATAATATCAAAAATGGCATCACAGATAAAATTATTAGCATGCTGAAGAAGAATAATAATATTATGAGAATCATGATCTGATACTTGTTGCGCTAAAGTTTCCAACCAAAAAGTTGAAGCTGCAGCAACATCAGCCAATGATATAGCAGGTCTAAGAAGATTATCTGAACACAGATAAGCTTTTCTTAGAAAGGATTCAATTTTCCTATCTAAAGGATCCTTAAACGAAGTACCATCTGACGTAGGAATAGTAGTACGTTTAGCAAGGGTAGAAATAGCCCCATCAACTCTAGGGATTTTGTCCCAAAATTCTAATCTGTCAGACGGCACAGGATATAATTGCTTAAAACGTTTAGAAGGAGTAAATGAATTACCCAATTTATCCCATTCTTTGGAAATTACTTCAGAAATAGCATTAGGAACAGGAAAAACTTCTGGAATAACCACAGGAGATTTAAATACCTTATCTAAACGTTTAGAATTAGTATCAAGAGGACCAGAATCCTCTATTTCTAAAGCAATTAATACTTCTTTAAGTAAAGAACGAATAAATTCCATTTTAAATAAATATGAAGATTTATCAGCATCAATCTCTGAGACAGAATCCTCTGAACCAGAAGAGTCATCAGAATCAGAATGATGATGTTCATTTAAAAATTCATCTGTAGGGAGAGAAGTTTTAAAAGATTTTTTATGTTTACTAGAAGGAGAAATAACAGACATAGCCTTCTTGATGGATTCAGAAACAAAATATCTTATGTTATCAGGAACATTCTGCACCTTAGATGTTGAAGGAACTGCAACAGGCAATGGTACTTTACTAAAGGAAATATTATCTGCATTAACAAGTTTGTCATGACAATTAATACAAACAACAGCCGGAGGAATAGCTACCAAAAGTTTACAGCAGATACACTTAGCTTTGGTAGGTCCAGCACTAGACAGCGATTTTCCTGAAGTATCTTCTGACTCAGATGCAACGTGAGACATCTTGCAATATGTAAGAGAAAAAACAACATATAAAGCAAAATTGATCAAATTCCTTAAATGACAGTTTCAGGAATGGGAAAAAAATGCCAAAGAACAAGCTTCTAGCAACCAGAAGCAATGAAAAATGAGACTTAAATAATGTGGAGAAAAAAGCGACGCCCATATTTTTTTAGCGCCAAATAAGACGCCCACATTATTTGGCGCCTAAATGCTTTTGGCGCCAAAAATGACGCCACTTCCGGAACGCCAACATTTTTGGCGCAAAATAACGTCAAAAAATGACGCAACTTCCGGCGACACGTATGACGCCGGAAACGGAAAAGATTTTTTGCGCCAAAAAAGTCTGCGCCAAGAATGACGCAATAAAATTAAGCATTTTCAGCCCCCGCGAGCCTAACAGCCCACAGGGAAAAAAGAGTCAAATTTTTGAAGGTAAGAAAAAATGATTAATTCAAATGCATTATCCCAAATATGAAACTGACTGTCTGAAAATAAGGAATGTTGAACATTCTGAGTCAAGGCAAATAAATGTTTGAATACATATATTTAGAACTTTATAAACAAAGTGCCCAACCATAGCTTAGAGTGTCACAGAAAATAAGATTTACTTACCCCAGGACACTCATCTACATGTTTGTAGAAAGCCAAACCAGTACTGAAACGAGAATCAGCAGAGGTAATGGTATATAAATAAGAGTATATTGTCGATCTGAAAAGGGAGGTAAGAGATGAATCTCTACGACCGATAACAGAGAACCTATGAAATAGACCCCGTAGAAGGAGATCACTGCATTCAAATAGGCAATACTCTCCTCACATCCCTCTGACATTCACTGCACGCTGAGAGGAAAACCGGGCTCCAACTTGCTGCGGAGCGCATATCAACGTAGAATCTAGCACAAACTTACTTCACCACCTCCATAGGAGGCAAAGTTTGTAAAACTGAATTGTGGGTGTGGTGAGGGGTGTATTTATAGGCATTTTAAAGTTTGGGAAACTTTGCCCCTCCTGGTAGGAATGTATATCCCATACGTCACTAGCTCATGGACTCTTGCTAATTACATGAAAGAAATTTGGATTTGTGATCTGTACTGTTGGAAATAAAATTAAAAAAAATAAAAAGATAATAGAAATAAATTAGGAAGTTGTATTTCAGATTTAAAGGGACATAATACTCATATGCTAAATCACTTGAAAGTGATGCAGTATAACTGTAAAAAGCTGACTGGAAAATATCACCTGAGCATCTCTATGTAAAAAAGGAAGATATTTTACCTCACAATCTCCTCAGTTCAGCAGAGTAAGTTCTGTGTGAAAAGTTATACTTCACCTGCTCCCAGCTGCAGGTAAAAAAAAAAAAAAAAAGAAGAAGAAATGAACAGCAGCCAATCAGCATCAGCAGTGCTGAGGTCATGAACTCTTACTGTGATTTCATGAGATTTGACTTAACTCTCATGAGATTTCATAGTAAGCTTCCTTTACCTGATTGGTGAAATAATATGAGAGTTCACGAGGCTCATCCTTTCAGCTGTCCCAGGACAGACACACTAAAATGCTGCTTAGAAATCCTTTACAATGGGAGGTGGCTACTGAGGAACTTTTGAGGTAAAATATCTTTCTTTTTTACATAGAGATGTTCAGGTGATATTTTCTAGTCAGCTTTTTACAGCTATGCTGCATCACTTTCAAGTGTTTAAACATTTGGGTATTATGGCCCTTTAATGTTCCTTTTAAACTGGTCTCTGATGCAACATTCTCTAATGAGCAACTAAATGCTTCAACTATGTATATGAATATCTTTTATTTTGTAATATAGTGAATTACTTTCCTATAATTAGAATATGAACCCCGTACACTTTCATTGGTTCACAGAAAATAAGATAAAAAAAAGTCTCATGTGACTTGCGATGATCCCTACAAAAAGCAAAAACAAACCTTTGTCAAGATTGGTTGTTATTTGGCATGTTCCATCAGTAGTCTCCACATAGCCTTGGATACAGGAGCCACATTTTGTAGATCCAGGGGAACAGAACGTTCTCTTCAGTAGTGTGCAATCTATCTTTCTGGGACAGGGGTCAGCTGGGGGGAAAAAAAAAAAAGTTTTAAGGGAAAATGAAATTCTAAACAAGATGAATAAACAGATGATTTGCTTCATGTAACATTCACATCCAAAACATTGTCTAACCATCACTCCATGTAGGGGGGTAGACAATTAGTAATTCCTCATACAACATACATACAAACACACACACACACATATGCCTTTAAGAGTATTGCCTTTCAGAAATAAGTTACACGTTTATTCTCTTCTGTTCTTATAGCAGATGCTCTTCATCTAGAAAGAGGGGGATGTAATGTTCCAATAGACATATTTCTAGTCACTAGTGTGAGAATATTTGCCTGTTATGATAATAATATGATTGACATAACGTTATACACACCTTCTACACTAACAGTTTAATTATTAGAATTGCTAAGGGAGGGGGGGGGGGTCTTTTGGGTAACATCTGAGCGAGAAGTCTGATTCTGCACCTGTTGAACCTGCTTGCCTGTGTTGCACTGAATAATAATAAATCTCAGTGCTGTTGCATGCTATTAATGTTTTATCCAAAACCCAAAGATAAGTAATACATTTATAGTTTACAGTACAGTAAAACAAAGCTGTTATTAATCACTCCTTTGTTTATTATGAACTTATTGCAATAATACACTATTATTATTCTACTGCATTCTCTTGCGTCAGTTTCCCTTTTTCAGTGATATCTTAAAACCTAGTTTTCGCTTCCCCAGCGCCAAAATCCCAAGGCAGAACATGCTGTGATTTGAGAGGTCATCGCAGAAAATGCAGCATGTCATAAGAAAGAACAAAACATATGCAAGAACTGCTTTCACTTTGCAGCGCTGCTCCACATCAGACTGAGCAAAGGAAACAAAAAATTTATTCTAAGACATCTTAAAAACAAACTTTTTTCTCTCTCTCTCTCTCTGCAGCTAATTTGCAATGCAATTTTCAACTGCTGCAATTTATTATAGATCTTTAAAAATGGTTTGATTCTATAGTAAAAGGGACACTAAGGGCTAGATTTATCAAAGGCTAGGCAAACTCTGTATGTGCTCCGCCTGTAACTGCGCCCCAGCTCGCCTCCGGAGAAGCGCACATGTGCGCCTGAATTTATCATAAAAATAGAGGTAACTTTGTGCAGGCGAGCTGGAGCGTAATAATGATAAATTTCGCCTGTTGGAAACGACATTTACTCCCTATTTATCACAGTACATCCCTATAAATATTTACGCCGCCATGTTTGGATTATTAAAAAAGTGTTTTTAAGTTAATATTTAGCTTATATTTATATTATATAATGTTTCTGTGCTGTTTTTTATATATGTTGATAATTTAAGATCGCAAAAAATAAATATATTAAAATATTGATCTATATATATATATAACTGTTAGTACCCATATGCGCCAGTGGAAGCGCAAATTTCTGGTAATAACAGTCTCTTCTTGGCGCTGAGCCTTTGAAAAATTAGTTAAAAGAAGAAAGTACTGCATCACAAGATGTAAAAGCATGTATTATAATGGTGTTCGCCTCAGTCTGCATGGCGAAATATACAACATGCAATTGAAGCCGAAATTGCAGTTCCCTATCGGCGTAAAGCAATGATAAATAAGAAACTGGGCGTATTTGTAGGTCGGGCTGTTAAATTACGCCTATTACTAATGTAAATTGTAGCACTCTGGAGCGCGCCTGTGCGCCTAGGCGAATGCACGCTGAGTGCGAAGAAGTTTCTTTCAGATTTGCGCAATTATAGGCGCAGATTGCTTTGATGAATATGACGATCAGTTTGTATGAGCTATTTTGGACGGAATTAAAGGAGAATGGCTTTGATAAATCTAGCCCTTAGTCAGAATAAACTCTTATGATTCAGAAAGAGCAGCAGTTTTAAGACACTTTTCAATTTATTTCCATTATCATATTTTGCAGTCTTTTTATATGCACACTTTATGGGGAACAAGATCCTACTGAGCATGTGCACAAGCTCAAAGGGTATGCGTATACTAGTCTGTGATTGGCTGATGTCTGTCACATGATACAAGGGGGCCGGAAAATGGAAGTAAAAAAAAAAAAAAAAATCTACTGCTGATTAGAAAACAGAATTTATGTTTACCTGATAAATTACTTTCTCCAACGGTGTGTCCGGTCCACGGCGTCATCCTTACTTGTGGGATATTCTCTTCCCCAACAGGAAATGGCAAAGAGCCCAGCAAAGCTGGTCACATGATCCCTCCTAGGCTCCGCCTTCCCCAGTCATTCGACCGACGTAAAGGAGGAATATTTGCATAGGAGAAATCATACGATACCGTGGTGACTGTAGTTAAAGAAAATAAATCATCAGACCTGATCAAAAAACCAGGGCGGGCCGTGGACCGGACACACCGTTGGAGAAAGTAATTTATCAGGTAAACATAAATTCTGTTTTCTCCAACATAGGTGTGTCCGGTCCACGGCGTCATCCTTACTTGTGGGAACCAATACCAAAGCTTTAGGACACGGATGATGGGAGGGAGCAAATCAGGTCTCCTAGATGGAAGGCACCACGGTTTGCAAAACCTTTCTCCCAAAAATAGCCTCAGAAGAAGCAAAAGTATCAAATTTGTAAAATTTGGTAAAAGTGTGCAGTGAAGACCAAGTCGCTGCCTTACATATCTGATCAACAGAAGCCTCGTTCTTAAAGGCCCATGTGGAAGCCACGGCCCTAGTGGAATGAGCTGTGATTCTTTCAGGAGGCTGCCGTCCGGCAGTCTCATAAGCCAATCTGATGATGCTTTTAAGCCAAAAAGATAGAGAGGTAGAAGTTGCTTTTTGACCTCTCCTTTTACCAGAATAAACAACAAACAAGGAAGATGTTTGTCTGAAATCCTTTGTAGCATCTAAATAGAATTTTAGAGCACGGACAACATCCAAATTGTGTAACAAACGTTCCTTCTATGAAACTGGATTCGGACACAAAGAAGGTACAACTATCTCCTGGTTAATATTTTTGTTGGAAACAACCTTCGGAAGAAAACCAGGCTCAGTACGTAAAAACCACCTTATCTGCATGGACCAGATAGGGCGGAGAACACTGCAGAGCAGATAACTCAGAAACTCTTCTAGCGGAAGAAATTGCAACCTAAAACAAAACTTTCCAAGATAATAACTTAATATCTATGGAATGTAAGGGTTCAAACGGAACCCCTTGAAGAACTGAAAGAACTAGATTAAGACTCCAGGGAAGAGTCAAAGGTCTGTAAACAGGCTTGATTCTAACCAGAGCCTGAACAAACGCTTAAACGTCTGGCACAGCTGCCAGCCTTTTGTGAAGTAAAACAGATAAAGCAGAGATCTGTCCCTTCAGAGAACTCGCAGAAAATCCTTTCTCCAAACCTTCTTGTAGAAAGGAAAGAATCTTAGGAATTTTTATCTTGTTCCATGGGAATCCTTTAGATTCACACCAACAGATATATTTTTTCCATATATTATGGTAAATTTTTCTAGTTACAGGCTTTCTAGCCTGAATAAGAGTATCTATTACAGAATCTGAAAACCCACGCTTTGATAAAATCAAGCGTTCAAACTCCAAGCAATCAGTTGGAGGAAAACCAGATTCGGATGTTCGAATGGACCCTGAATAAGAAGGTCCTGTCTCAAAGGTAGCTTCCATGGTGGAGCCGATGACACATTCACCAGGTCTGCATACCAAGTCCTGCGTGGCCACACAGGAACTATCAAGGTCACCGAAGCCCTCTCCAGATTGATCCTGGCTACCAGGCTGGGAATGAGAGGAAACGGTGGGAATACATAAGCTAGGTTGAAGATCCAAGGTGCTACTATTGTATCCAATAGAGTCGCCTTGGGATCCCTGGATTTGGACCCGTAACAAGGGACCATGAAGTTCTGACGAGAGGCCATCAGAACCAAGTCTGGAATGCCCCATAATTGAGTTATTTGGGCAAAGATTTCCAGATGGAGTTCCCACTCCCCCGGATGCTCCTCCATCGCCAGGGAACTCCTTGTTACCCCCTGATGGTTGATATATGTAACAGTCGTCATGATGACTGATTGAAACCTTATGAATTTGGCCTTTGCTAGTCGAGGCCAAGCCTTGAGAGCATTGAATATCGCTCTCAGTTCCATTATGTTTATCGGGAGAAGAGAGTCTTCCCGAAACCATAGACCCTGAGTTTTCAGGGGTTCCCAGACCGCGCCCCAGCCCACCAGACTGGCGTCGGTCGTGACAATGACCTATTCTGGTCTGCGGAAGCTCATTCCCTGTGACAGGTTGTCCAGGGTCAGCCACCAACGGAGTGAATCTCTGGTTATTTGATCTACTTGTATCGTCGGAGACAAGTCTGTATAATCCCCATTCCACTGTCTGAGCATGCCCAGGTGCAATGGTCTTAGATGAATTCGTGCAAAAGGAACTATGTCCATTGCCGCAACCATCAACCCTATTACTTCCATGGACTGCGCTATGGAAGGAAGAAGAACAGAATGAAGTACCTGACAAGAGCTTAGAAGTTTTGATTTTCTGGCCTCTGTCAGAAAAACCTTCATTTCTAAGGAAACTATTATTGTTCCCAAGAAGGGAACTCTTGTTGACGGGGACAGAGAACTTTTTTCTATGTTCACTTTCCACCTGTGAGATCTGAGAAAGGCTAGGACAATGTCCGTATGAGCCCTTGCTTTTGACAGAGACGACACGTGAATCAGGATGTCGTCCAAGTAAGGTACTACTGCAATGCCCCTTGGTCTTAGCACCGCTAGAAGGGACCCTAGTACCCTTGTGAAAATCCTTGGAGCAGTGGCTAATCCGAATGGAAGTGCCACAGGTAATGCTTGTCCAGAAAGGCGAACCTTAGGAACCGAAAATGTTCCTTGTGGATAGGAATACGTAGGTACGCATCCTTTAAGGCCACCGTGGTCATGAATTGACCTTCCTGGATGGTAGGAAGGATCGTTCGAATGGTTTCCATTTTGAATGATGAAACCCTTAGAAACTTGTTTAGAATCTTGAGATCTAAAATAGGTCTGAATGTTCCCTCTTTTTTGGGAATTATGAACAGGTTGGAGTAAAAACCCATCCCTTGTTCTCCTAATGGAACAGGATGAATCACTCCCATGCTTAACAGGTCTTCTACACAGTGTAAGAATGCCTGTTCGAAGATAATTGAGACCCGTGGAACCTTCCCCTTGGGGGTAGTTCCCTGAATTCCAGGAGATAACCTTGAGAAACTATTTCTAGCGCCCAAGGATCCTGAACATCTCTTGCCCCAGCCTGAGCAAAGAGAGAAAGTCTGCCCCCCACCAGATCCTTCCCAGATCGGGGGCCAACACTTCATGCTGTTTTGGTAGCAGTGGCAGGTGACTTGGCCTGCTTACCCTTGTTCCAGCCTTGCATCGGCCTCCAGGCTGGCTTGGTTTGAGAAGTATTACCCTCTTGCTTAGAGGGTGTAGAATTTGAGGCTGGTCCGTTTCTGCGAAAGGGACGAAAATGTGGCTTCTTTTTAGCCTTAAAAGACCTATCCAGAGGAAGGGCGTGGCCCTTTCCCCCAGTGATGTCTGAAATAATCTCTTTCAAGTCAGGGCCAAACAGTGTTATACCCTTGAAAGGGATGTTAAGCAAAAGCGCTCTGCGCGCCACGATAGCAAACCCTGAATTATTCGACGCTAATCTAGCTAATTGCAAAGCGGCATCTAAAATAAAAAAGAGTTAGCCAATTTAAGAGCTTGAACTCTGTCCAAAACCTCCTCGTACGAAGATTCTTTATTGAGCGACTTTTCTAGTTCTTCGAACCAGAAACACGCAGCTGTAGTGACAGGAACAATGCATGAAATTGGTTGTAGAAGGTAACCTTGCTGAACAAACATCTTTTTAAGCAAACCCTCTAACCTTTAATCCATAGGATCTTGAAAGCACAACTATCTTCTATAGGAATAGAAGTGCGTTTGTTTAGAGTAGAAACCGCCCCCTCGACCTTGGGGACTGTATGCTATAAGTCCTTTCTGGGGTCGACTATAGGAACTAATTTCTTAAATATAGGGGGAGGACAAAAGGTATGCCGGGCCTTTCCCACTCCTTATTTACTATGTCCGCCACCCGCTTGGGTATAGGAAAAACATCGGGGGGCACCGGAACCTCTAGGAACTTGTCCATCTTACCTAATTTCTCTGGAATGACCAAATTGTCACAATCATCCAGAGTAGATAATACCTCCTTAAGTAGTGCGTGGAGATGTTGAAATTTAAATTTAAAAGTTACAATATCAGGTTCTGCTTGTTGAGAAATTTTCCCTGAATCTGAAATTTCTCCCTCAGACAAAACCTCCCTCCTGGCCCCTTCAGATAGGTGTGAGGGTATGTCAGAACAGATATCATCAGCGTCCTCTTGCTCTTCAGTGTTTAAAACAGAGCAATCACGCTTTCTCTGATAAGTAGGCATTTTGGAAAAAAATGCATGCAATAGAATTATCCATTACAGCCATTAATTGTTGTATGGTAATAAGTATTGGCGTACTAGATGTACTAGGGGCCTCTTGTGTGGGCAAAACTGGTGTAGACACAGAAGGGGATGATGCAGTACCATGCTTACTCCCCTCATTAGAGGAATCATCTTGGGCAATATCATATCTATGGCATTATTATCCCTACTTTGTTTGGACATTATGACACAAATATATCACATATATTTAAATGGGGAGACACATTGGCTTTCATACATATAGAACATCGTTATCTGATGGTTCAGACATGTTAAACAGGCTTAAACTTGTCAACAAAGCACAAAAAACGTTTTACAATAAAACCGTTACTGTCCCTTTAAATTTCAAACTGAACACACTTTATTACTGAATATGTGAAAAAGTATGAAGGAATTGTTCAAATTTCACCAAAATTTCACCACAGTAACTTAAAGCCTTAAAAGTATTGCACACCAAATTTGAAAGCTTTAACCCTTAAAATAACGGAACCGGAGCCGTTTTTACATTTAACCCCTATACAGTCCCAGGTATCTGCTTGCTGAGACCCAACCAAGCCCAGAGGGGAATACGATACCAAATGATGCCTTCTATAAGCTTTTTCAGTGGTTCTTAGCTCCTCACACATGCATCTGCATGCCATGCTTTCCAAAAACAACTGCGCATTAGAGGCGCGAAAATGAGGCTCTGTCTATGACTAGAAAAGGCCCCCAGTGAAAAAGGTGTCCAATACAGTGCCTGCCGTTTTTATTAAAACAATCCCCAAGATTTAACAACTATTAAAAGTAATAATCTGCCAAATATACTTAGTAAAGTAATCGTTTTAGCCCAGAAAAATGTCTACCAGTTTTTTAAGCCCTAATGAAGCCCTTTATTCTTTTACTTAAACTAAGAAAATGGCTTACCGGTTCCCATAGGGAAAATGACAGCTTCCAGCATTACCGAGTCTTGTTAGAAATGTGTCATACCTCAAGCAGCAAAAGTCTGCTCACTGTTTCCCCCAACTGAAGTTAATTCCTCTCAACAGTCCTGTGTGGAAACAGCCATCGATTTTAGTAACGGTTGCTAAAATCATTTTCCTCTTACAAACAGAAATCTTCATCTCTTTCCTGTTTCAGAGTAAATAGTACATACCAGCACTATTTTAAAATAACAAACTCTTGATTGAAGAATAAAAACTACATTTAAACACCAAAAAACTCTAAGCCATCTCCGTGGAGATGTTGCCTGTACAACGGCAAAGAGAATGACTGGGGAAGGCGGAGCCTAGGAGGGATCATGTGACCAGCTTTGCTGGGCTCTTTGCCATTTCCTGTTGGGGAAGAGAATATCCCACAAGTAAGGATGACGCCGTGGACCGGACACACCTATGTTGGAGAAATTCAGAGTAGATGTTAAATCATTGTCTTTTACTTGGGCACTTGTTAATTATGCAATTCTACAGCATTGAGTGGTCCTTTAATCAACACATTGCAATTGAGCTTTAGTGTAACTGACTATTTTAACCCCTTAACGACCAACGACGTTTGGGGTACGTCCTGCAAAAAAAAATGCAGTTAACGACCAAGGACGTACCCCGTTGGTCTTTGAAAGCGGTGGAAGCGATCCTGAACGCTTTCAGCCGCTTCCATGTTATTGCAGTGATGCCTCAATATTGAGGAATCCTGCAATAACACTTTTTAGCAGTCCAATGCAGAGAGAGCCACTCTGTTGCCACTCATTGGTGGGTGGGAGCTGATGCAGGGAGGCGGGTGGGCGGCCATCAATGGAGGGGGACAAGATCGCGTGTGGGTGCACAGGGGTGGGTGCGCGCGCATGCATGGGGGTGGCTACCTTACACTATGGGACGAGTGTAAGGTGGGACTCCGTGGGAGAGAGGACTGGGGAGGGTGGAAATTTAAAATGAAGCGATCTGGGAGAGGGTGGGGGGGTTGGATGTTGAGGGGGGCAGTTACACTACAGAAAATATACAGTATATTTTAAATAAAAAAAAACACAAAAAAAAACACTTTTTTTTTCCAACTGGATACTGGCAGACAGCTGCCAGTACCCAATATGGCGCACAAAAAGGCGGGGGGGGGGGGATTAGGGAGGTTAAGGGCTAAGGAGGGATCCTACACAGCAGAATTATTATTATTATTTTTTTTAAAAACAAACAAAAAAAACAAAAAAAAACTTATTTTAGTACTGGCAGACTTTCTGTCAGTACTTAAGATGGCGGGGACAATTGTGGGGTGGGGGAGGGAAGAGAGCTGTTTGGGAGGGATCAGGGGGTGTGATGTGTCAGGTGGGAGGCTGATCTCTACACTAAAGCTAAAATTAACCCTGCAAGCTCCCTAATTAACCTCTTCACTGCTAGACATAATACACTTGTGATGAGCAGCGGCATTTAGCGGCCTAATTACCAAAAAGCAATGCCAAAGCCATATATGTCTGCTATTTCTGAACAAAGGGGATCCCAGAGAAGCTTTTACAACCATTTGTGCCATAATTGCACAAGCTGTTTGTAAATGATTTCAGTGAGAAACCTAAAGTTAGTGGAAAATTTTGTGAAAAAGTGAACAATTTTTTTTATTTGATCGCATTTGGCGGTGAAATGGTAGCATGAAACATACCGAAATGGGTCTAGATCAATACTGGGTTGTCTTCTAAAAATATATATATATATATATACATGTCAAGGGATATTTAGGAATTCCTGACAGATATCAGTGTTTCAATGTAACTATCAAAAAAGGGGTTTAGAAATATCAAAGTGCTACTTGTATTTATTGCCCTATAACTTGCAAAAAAAGCAAAGAACATGTAAACATTGGGTATTTCTGAACTCAGGACAACATTTAGAAACTATTTAGCATGGGTGTTTTTTGGTGGTTGCAGATGTGTAACAGATTTTGGGGGTCAAAGTTAGAAAAAGTGTGGTTTTTTTTTCAATTTTTTCCTCATTTTATAATTTTTTTTATAGTAAATTATAAGATTTGATGAAAATAATGGTATCTTTAGAAAGTCAATTTAATGGCGAGAAACATGGTATATAATATGTGTGGGTACAGTAAACGTGTAAGCGGAAAATTACAAACACAAACACAGCAAAAACGCAGAAATGTAAAAATAGCCTTGGTCCCAAACGGTCAGAAAATGGAAAAGTGCTGTGGTCCTTAAGTGGTTAAAGGGCCAGTAAAGTCAAAATTAAACTTAAGTGGATAGACCACAACATTTTAAACAACATTCCAATGTTCATCTACTAATCGGTCATACTAGGTAAAATCAGGAGCGTGTATGTGTATATACCCACATGAACGGTTCCAAGCTCCTATCAGCCTACCTTTATTTACTCGTCAACAAAGGAAATAAAAAGAACAAAGCAAAATTTGATAAGTACATTGCAAAGTTGTTTAAAATTGCGTGTTCTGCCTGAATCATGAAAGTTTATTTTTTACTTTACTGTACCTTTAAAAATGAATTTCATTTCAAAACGACCTGCAGAAAATCCTTCACTAAAAAATAAATGCAGAAAGTGAAAACAATTCTCTATCTGGGACCCTCATTAATTAATTAATTAATTAATTAATTAGAGTATGCCATTTTTACATTAGTGCAGGGGTCGACAAATCTGTTAAAATTTAGGAGCCAGTAAGAATATTAATGAGCCAGACAGTGTTTTCTGTATACAGATATAGGGAGAATAATCCACAAAGTTAGGAACCAGGGGTAAAATTCTAGGAGCCAGTGGCTCCCTGTTTTGTTGAGCCCTGCATTAGTGATCTGTCGAAAGGATATGAATGCCTAAGTAAGCAGTGGCTTGTGCCTTACAGATATTTTCATGGCCGGATTGATTCATGTTAAAGGTCCCCACACTATCTGTGCAAATCCAGATTTTAGAGTAGGTATCTTTTACAAGAATCAATAGGGCT
This sequence comes from Bombina bombina, assembly GCF_027579735.1. Lineage (NCBI taxonomy): Eukaryota > Metazoa > Chordata > Amphibia > Anura > Bombinatoridae > Bombina > Bombina bombina. Next base: position 66,455,224 of record NC_069510.1, read on the forward strand.
ACGAAAAAATATACGAAGGCACGATAATTGTGACTAGACTATTCCTTTAATAGAATACAATAAAGTGTAAATATAACTTATATGCACTGGGAAACAAAAAGTGAGTGCGACTCAATTTATTGCTATAGTCGCTTATTTGCGGTGGTCTGGAACCCGCAATATCTCAGAGGTACGCCTGTATCTCTCATATCTCTTAAAGGGACATAAACCCAAAAATGTTCTTTCATGATTCAGATAGAGTTTACAATGTAAAAAAAATTCCAATGTATTTATATTATTACATTTACTGCATTTTCATGTTATTCTTTCTGTCCAGTAGGAGGAAGCAAAAACACCATTCTACCAGTAATTCTTCACTGCCATCAGTTAGTTGTGCATATGGCCTATTAGAGAAAAGAAAAATACAGGACATGATAAAAAATAAAAAAGTACTACTGCTAGTGTGCGCTCTCAAAATTCCACTTGCCCACCAGTCGCAGTGGGTGAGTAAACATTGAACTGGGGTGAGTAGTGAAAGATGAGTGAATGTTGAATCAATACTCAGTCACTATCAAAAACCGAGTGTGTAAGTACAGCGGCAAAATGCCTCCATGTAATAATAATAATTGTACTAAAAAGGAATAAAATTTGATATGGTTTATTTTTTTTTAAATGACCCCACAATAAGGTGTTTTACAATGGCTAAACATATTCAAAGAGGGGGTGGGGAAGTGGATATACACACATACACATACGAATTCTGGATCCACCATCATGAAATATATGAATTTATCATCAAGTAAGCATACATTTTTTTACAATGGTAAGAGTCCACTAGAACATCACGTATGGGATAAAATACCCACGCACTGAAGTCCACAAGACCAGCATGAATTATAAAAGGACAAATACAGGTAGGCCGGCATGTTACTGATCAGGCATGACGGCCTGCAGAACTTTCTATCCAAAGGCTACCTCAGTCGAAGGGTAAACAAACATTGAAATGAAAGAATTTGGAAAATGTATGTAAAGACGACCAAGAGCCACCTTAAAGACCAAGAGAGTAACGGATACAAAAGGACCAAGAAGTAGACACTGCTCTGGTTGAACGAGCAGCAAAACATTCAAGGGGAGACTTCCCTGCAAACAAAAAGTATACCTTTCTTATTAAGGCCTTAAGCCAAGCAGCCAAAGTAACAGCATTAACCTTGTGAGATCCAGAAAATGTACAAAACACAGCAGAAGGAAGTCTCACAGCCTTCATAGCTTACACATAAAGCACGAGAGCTCTAACAAAAACAAAGAGACTGTGAAGATGCCACTCAGAATTCTTAGGAGGAGGTAACTGCTATTCCCTGATTAATAGTATCCATGGAAGATCAGCAAAGGAGCCTTGAAAGAGAGAACAAAAATCTCAGATAGCTTTTTCTTTGGCGAGGAGCAGTAAAATGGTCTTACAACATAAAAAGCTGAAGACCTAACCCATGCATAGGATGAAATGGAGGAGCCTGAAGCACCCTGAGAGCCAAGATAAGACTTCAAGGAAGAGTAGCCAGAACAATAAAAGGCTTAAACCTGATGAACACCTACACAAAAGTCTGCATATCAAGAGGTTATACAATCTTCCTGTTACAGAGGCAGATAGGGAAGAAATGTTTCCTAAAAGGGAGACACCATGGTGGACATCTGAAATCTGCATATTAAGTTCTGTAAAGCAAGGGCAGAACAATCAGAATAATTGAAGCTCTTTCCTACTCAACTCCGGCTATTACCCTGGGGAGCATCACAAATGGAGGGAAAATGTGCAGCAGCCTGAACAACCAAGACTATGCACATTAACAGGGAAGGTTGTGAGTCAAGCAAAAGGTCATGAGATCTGGCATCAGCAATTGCCAAAGTTTCATGATCTGATAAAATACCTCTTGATGTAGAGACCACGCCCATGGATGAAGGCTCTAGTGACTGGACTATGCCCAGTTCCATCTAATTTAAACTGGTTCCTGGTTCAGTTGAGATGGAAGACCTGCTCTAGGCTGGTATGAAAAACATAATTTATGCTTACCTGATAAATTTATTTCTCTTGTAGTGTAGTCAGTCCACGGGTCATCCATTACTTATGGAATATATCTCTTCCTAACAGGAAGCTGCAAGAGGATCACCCAAGCAGAGCTGCTATATAGCTCCTCCCCTCACATGTCATATTCAGTCATTCGACCAAAGCAGACGAGAAAGGAGAAACCATAGGGTGCAGTGGTGACTGGAGTTTAATTAAAATTTAGATCTGCCTTAAAGACAGGGCGGGCCGTGGACTGACTACACTACAAGAGAAATAAATTTATCAGGTAAGCATAAATTATGTTTTCTCTTTTTAAGTGTAGTCAGTCCACGGGTCATCCATTACTTATGGAATACCAATACCAAAGCTAAAGTACACGGATGAAGGGAGGGACAAGGCAGGAACATTAAACAGAAGGAACCACTGCCTGAAGTACCTTTCTCCCAAAAATAGCCTCCGAAGAAGCAAAAGTGTCAAATTTGTAAAATTTTGAAAAGGTGTGAAGCGAAGACCAAGTCGCAGCCTTGCAAATCTGTTCAACAGAGGCCTCATTTTTAAAGGCCCAGGTGGAAGCCACAGCTCTAGTAGAATGAGCTGTAATCCTTTCAGGAGGCTGCTGTCCAGCAGTCTCATAGGCTAAACGTATTATGCTACGAAGCTAAAAAGAGAGAGAGGTAGCCGAAGCCTTTTGACCTCTTCTCTGTCCAGAGTAAACGACAAACAGGGAAGAAGTTTGACGAAAATCTTTAGTTGCCTGCAAATAGAACTTCAGGGCACGGACTACGTCCAGATTATGCAAAAGTCGTTCCTTCTTTGAAGAAGGGTTAGGACACAGTGATGGAACAACAATCTCTTGATTGATATTCCTGTTAGAAACTACCTTAGGTAAGAACCCAGGTTTAGTACGCAGAACTACCTTGTCTGAATGAAAAATCAGATAAGGAGAATCACAATGTAAGGCAGATAACTCAGAGACTCTTCGAGCTGAGGAAATAGCCATCAAAAACAAAACCTTCCAGGATAACAGCTTGATATCAATGGAATGAAGGGGTTCAAATGGAACGCCTTGAAGAACATTAAGAACCAAGTTTAAGCTCCACGGCGGAGCAACAGTCTTAAACACAGGCTTAATCCTAGTTAAAGCCTGACAAAAAGCCTGAACGTCTGGAATTTCAGCCAGACGTTTGTGTAGAAGAATAGACAGAGCAGAAATCTGTCCCTTTAACGAACTAGCAGATAAGCCCTTTTCTAAACCCTCTTGTAGAAAGGACAATATCCTAGGAATCCTAACCTTACTCCATGAGTAACTCTTGGATTCGCACCAATATAAATATTTACGCCATATCTTATGGTAAATTTTTCTGGTAACAGGCTTCCTAGCCTGTATTAAGGTATCAATAACCGACTCCGAGAAGCCATGCTTTGATAGAATCAAGCGTTCAATCTCCATGCAGTCAGCCTCAGAGAAATTAGATTTGGATGGTTGAAAGGACCCTGAATTAGAAGGTCCTGTCTCAGAGGCAGAGACCACGGTGGACAGGACGACATGTCCACTAGGTCTGCATACCAGGTCCTGCGTGGCCACGCAGGCGCTATCAGAATCACCAAAGCTCTCTCCTGTTTGATCTTGGCAATCAAACGAGGAAGCATCGGGAATGGTGGAAACACATAAGCCATGTTGAAGACCCAAGGGGCTGTCAGAGCATCTATCAGCACCGCTCCCGGGTCCCTGGACCTGGATCCGTAACAAGGAAGCTTGGCGTTCTGGCGAGACGCCATGAGATCCAGATCTGGTTTGCCCCAACGATGAATCAGTTGAGCAAAGACCTCCGGATGAAGTTCCCACTCCCCCGGATGAAAAGTCCGGTGACTTAGAAAATCCGCCTCCCAGTTCTCCACGCCTGGGATGTAAATCGCCGACAGGTGGCAAGAGTGAGACTCTGCCCAGCGAATTATCTTTGAGACTTCCAACATCGCTAGGGAACTTCTGGTTCCCCCTTGATGGTTGATGTAAGCCACAGTCGTGATGTTGTCCGACTGAAATCTGATGAACCTCAGAGTTGCTAACTGAGGCCAAGCTAGGAGAGCATTGAATATTGCTCTTAATTCCAGAATATTTATTGGGAGGAGTTTCTCCTCCTGAGTCCATAATCCCTGAGCTTTCAGGGAGTTCCAGACTGCGCCCCAGCCTAGAAGGCTGGCGTCTGTTGTTACAATCGTCCAATCTGGCCTGCGAAAGGTCATCCCCTTGGACAGATGTGGCCGAGAAAGCCACCATAGAAGAGAATCTCTGGTCTCTTGATCCAGATTTAGTAGGGGGGACAAATCTGAGTAATCCCCGTTCCACTGACTTAGCATGCACAATTGCAGCGGTCTGAGATGCAGGCGCGCAAATGGTACCATGTCCATTGCCGCTACCATTAAGCCGATTACTTCCATGCACTGAGCTACTGACGGGTGTGGAATGGAATGAAGGACACGGCAAGCATTTAGAAGTTTTGATAACCTGGCCTCTGTCAGGTAAATTTTCATCTCTACAGAATCTATAAGAGTCCCTAAAAAGGGAACTCTTGTAAGTGGTAATAGAGAACTCTTTTCCACGTTCACCTTCCACCCATGCGACCTCAGAAATGCCAGAACTATCTCTGTATGAGACTTGGCAGTTTGAAAACTTGACGCTTGTATCAGAATGTCATCTAGGTACGGAGTCACCGCTATGCCTCGCGGTCTTAGTACTGCCAGAAGTGAGCCCAGAACTTTTGTAAAGATTCTTGGAGCCGTAGCTAATCCGAAGGGAAGAGCTACAAACTGGTAATGCCTGTCTAGGAAAGCAAATCTTGGGTACCGATAATGATCCTTGTGAATCGGTATGTGAAGGTAGGCATCCTTTAAGTCCACTGTGGTCATGTACTGACCCTCTTGGATCATGGGAAGGATGGTTCGAATAGTTTCCATTTTGAATGATGGAACTCTTAGAAATTTGTTTAGGATTTTTAAGTCCAAGATTGGTCTGAAGGTTCCCTCTTTCTTGGGAACCACAAATAGATTTGAATAGAATCCCTGCCCGTGTTCCGTCCGCGGAACTGGGTGGATCACCCCCATTAGTAAGAGGTCTTGTACACAGCGTAGAAACGCCTCTTTCTTTATTTGGTTTGCTGATAACCTTGAAAGATGAAATCTCCCTCGTGGAGGAGAAGTTTTGAAGTCCAGGAGATATCCCTGAGATATGATCTCCAACGCCCAGGGATCCTGGACATCTCTTGCCCAAGCCTGGGCGAAGAGAGAAAGTCTGCCCCCCACTAGATCCGTTTCCGGATAGGGGGCCCTCTCTTCATGCTGTCTTGGGGGCAGCAGCAGGTTTCTTGGCCTGCTTGCCCTTGTTCCAGGACTGGTTAACTTTCCAGCCCTGCCTGTAACGAGCAACAGCTCCTTCCTGTTTTGGAGCGGAGGAAGTTGATGCTGCTCCTGCCTTGAAGTTACGAAAGGCACGAAAATTAGACTGTTTGGCCTTTGATTTGGCCCTGTCCTGAGGTAGAGCATGGCCCTTACCTCCCATAATGTCAGCTATAATTTCTTTCAAGCCATAGCGCTCTGCGCGCTTGGATGGCGAATCCGGAGTTCTTAGCCGTAAGTTTGGTTAAATGTACAACGGCATCAGAAACAAATGCGTTAGCTAGCTTAAGTGCTTTAAGCTTGTTCATAATTTCATCCAATGGAGCTGTGCGAATGGCCTCTTCCAGAGACTCAAACCAGAATGCCGCCGCAGCAGTGACAGGCGCAATGCATGCAAGGGGCTGTAAGATAAAACCTTGTTGAACAAACATTTTCTTATGGTAACCCTCTAATTTCTTATCCATTGGATCTGAAAAGGCACAACTATCCTCCACCGGGATAGTGGTACGCTTAGCTAAAGTAATAACTGCTCCCTCCACCTTAGGGACCGTCTGCCATAAGTCTCGTGTGGTGGCGTCTATAGGAAACATTTTCCTAAATATGGGAGGAGGGGAAAAAGGCACACCAGGTCTATCCCACTCCTTGCTAATAATCTCTGTAAGCCTTTTAGGTATAGGAAACACGTCAGTACACACCGGTACCGCATAGTATCTATCCAACCTACATAATTTTTCTGGAATTGCAACCGTGTTACAATCATTCAGAGCCGCTAATACCTCCCCTAGCAATATGCGGAGGTTCTCAAGCTTAAATTTAAAATTAGAAATCTCTGAATCCAGTCTCCCTGGATCAGATCCGTCACCCACAGAATGAAGCTCTCCGTCTTCACATTCTGCAAACTGTGACGCAGTATCTGACATGGCTCTCACCTCATCCGCGCGCTCTGTCCTTAACCCAGAGCTATCGCGCTTGCCTCTTAATTCTGGCTATTTAGATAATACTTCTGTCATAACAGTAGCCATGTCTTGCAAAGTGATTTGTAAGGGCCTCCCTGATGTACTTGGCACCACAAAATCACGCACCTCCTGAGCGGGAGGCGAAGGTACTGACACGTGAGGAGAGTTAGTTGGCATAACTTCCCCCTCGTTGTCTGGTGATAATTTCTTTACATGTAAAGATTGACTTTTATTTAAAGTAGCATCAATGCAATTAGTACACAAATTTCTATTGGGCTCCACATTGGCCTTTAAACATAGTGAACAAAGAAATTCATCTGTGTCAGACATGTTTAAACAGACTAGCAATGAGACTAGCAAGCTTGGAAATACTTTTCTAAATAAATTTACAAGCAATATAAAAAACGCTACTGTGCCTTTAAGAAGCACAAAAAGCTGTCACAGTTGAAATAACAATGAACCAAAATAGTTATAGCAACCAAATTTTCACAGTAAATGTATTAAGTTAGCAAAGGATTGCACCCACCAGCAAATGGATGATTAACCCCTTAATACCCAAAAACGGATAACAATTTAATAATTAACGTTTTTCTCACAGTCAAAACACACTGTCACAGGTCTGCTGTGACTGATTACCTCCCTCAAAATGAATTTTGAAGACCCCTGAGCTCTCTAGAGACGATCTGGATCATGGAGGATGAAGTAGACAGATTGTGACTGAATTTTTACTGCGCAAAAAAGCGCTAAAATAGGCCCCTCCCACTCATATTACAACAGTGGGGAAGCTCAGAAAACTGTTTCTATGCAGAAAACAAAGATGGCCATGTGGTAAAAATCATGCCCCAATAAGTTTTATCACCAAGTACCTCACAAAAAACGATTAACATGCCAGTAAACGTTTTAAACATACATTTGAAAAGTTATGAATTGTTATTAATAAGCCTGCTACCAGTCGCTTTTACTGCAGTTAAGGCTCATACATTATTTCAGTATTAACAGTATTTTCAATACATTCCTTAGAAAAATACATTCAGTGTACACACACTCATCAGCCTAATACCAGTCGCTATCACTGCATTTAAGGCTGAACTTACTTTACAATGGTATCAGCAGTATTTTCTCAGTCAATTCCATTCCTCAGAAAAATAATTTACTGCACATACCTCATTTGCAGGGGGGCCCTGCATGCTATTCCCCTTCTCTGAAGTTACCTCACTCCTCAGATGAGAACAGCCAGTGGATCTTAGTTACGTCTGCTAAGATCATAGAAAACACAGGCAGATTCTTCTTCTAATGCTGCCTGAGAATAAACAGCACACTCCGGTGCCATTTAAAATAACAAACTTTTGATTGTAGAAATAAACTAAGTTAAAAAACACCACAGACCTCTCACAGCGACCTATCTTTAGTTGGGCTGCAAGAGAATGACTGAATATGACATGTGAGGGGAGGAGCTATATAGCTGCTCTGCTTGGGTGATCCTCTTGCAGCTTTCTGTTAGGAAGAGATATATTCCATAAGTAATGGATGACCCGTGGACTGACTACACTTAACAAGAGAAATATCCACTCCTCTCCAGGAAGATGTGGGCTTGTTACACATAGGCTATTTTTGCACTTACAGTGATTTATCACTGATCAACCCTTCCTTTAGCTTATAGTGATATATCACTGAACAACCTTCTGTTGGCGTTGAGCATCAGTACATTGTGATAGTGCTCCAATAGTTAACCACTGCTCTGTTAGTAGACAGAGAGAATCTACATTTTATACAATTGTTATATAGCAACTATAACTAAATAGGTAGATGTTACCTGATTTGACCACTAGATGTCATTGTTGTATATGTTAATGATATGTGTAATGTAATGCACGCAATCAAAATATTATGCGTTATGGGTTGTCATTTTATGTGATTACTTCATATTGTGCAATTTAATTTATGTAAATCGATAATTTAAAAAAGTTGAAAGTAAAACATTTACGCATGTGTGCAAAAAGCAGAACGTCAACGACTATCACAACCGTGTTAATATGTTCCCTCCTCCTAGACTTCAATGGAGCATGAAAAGTGGAGGAAAAAAAAAACCTAACACCCTTACTCGCACACAAACCCGCGATAAACTAATTTTTTTTCGATTTGTCGCAACAGCTAGCGCGCCTCTCGTGATCTAGCCCTAAAAGGGGCATTAAACAGTACTCCTATAGTAAAAACAAAATATGTTGAAGCAAAGTAAACATAAAAAGAAACAGATTGTGTAAAAGACTGCAAACAACTTGCGTGATAAGGGAGCAGACACTTAGCATGAGCAAAACAGACTTACTTTCTCTCTAACATGATCTGAATACTATACCAGCTCATATTACTGACAAGTTTTATAACAAGCTATAAATGCCTTCCTGTAGAGGCCCCAGCCTCTTTGTAGGGCTGTGACTGGAAGTAATAGACACTGTACAAATGGCGTTAAAAATAAAAAAAAAAGGTAAAGGCCTTTTAAAATGATGAATAATCCACATTGCAATGATTCCTATTAAGTATAACCTACTGCTTAGTGCTTTTTTATTACAACAATTAACATCCCTGTAAGCAGAAATTAAAGACAAAATAGGGAAATGTAAGCACTAATGTAATTGAATAGTCTCTACAGGGGATAGAATTAAGCACAATTACACAAGAGCCCAAACTGACAGCGTTTAATAATAATATTACATTTTAATATAAAACAAAAAGCTGTGAAATGCAGAATACTGCTCTCACCACTTTGTATCGGAAGGAATACTTTTCAAAGTCCAAAAATGGCTATTATACAGGGAATAAAGGGAGGAGATGCCCTCCTGTGTATCCACAGCTCCTTACCCCTTGCATGCTACTGGGGACACGATCCCATATGATTACCGGTTGAACCGATATGAAATAGCGAATCTGAGGTGAGCCAGGCTGCGCTAATATTCCCCTGGGCGGAGTTTCAGGGCTAGTTCTGGTTGCCCTGTTCTTAAAGCAGAGACAATTTTTAGTAATAAAGTTAAAAAGTGCCAAAAATTGCTCAAGTGTGAGTCAAATGTCGCCAAGGCTTTGTGAACACAAAGTAGATGTTTATATGAACAACCACTGGGCGTTAAATCTACTTACTTGTCACACCTACCATGTACAGCAGCAGACTGGATTCAGTAGATGTGGCCTTCCAACGACGTGCAAGCACAGTTCCAAAGGTCTAAAGTAGCAGCACACTGGATTGACAGATAAATCCACCATGTCCACTGTGACATCTCCCACTGGGAGAAGATTTTTACTACCTGGCTGAATTCCTGTCTTTCCCTCTGTCTTTGAGGATCTAAAGAGAAAATCTGCGACATTTCAAAACGTTTTTTTATTAACGGAGTGGTTGGAAATTACTGAGAATATGTGTGGCGAAAAGCTCTGGTGGATTTCCACCATCTTATGAAAGTAATAAAGATATTTTAAGTTCTATTTTTGTTCTACTATATCCATTGGCTGAACTAAAATGTTAGAAATGAAGGGTAACTGACTAATGAATTCATGGACGTGACTATTAAAACAGTTATCTAGGGTTACAACTGGAAAAATGAAACGCTCTAATCAAGTAGAACATGAAAGGCGCTTAAATAATGAACTAAGCAGATATCATAAATATAATAATTATGATTCTTCTGCTTTGTTCTTGGTATTATAAAAACTTCAGCTACTGATGCCTATTCCTCCTCTGACTGCGTTTGTCCTGTATGCGGACACACCATAAAAGCTAAAAACAATTGCACCTTGGACAAAAAAGCTCAAGGGAGAGAACGTAATGAGTATCCATAAAATATAAGCCATCATATAGAAAATGCGGTAACTCTGGTATTAAAGGGATATGAAACCCAAATGTTTCTTTCATGATTCAGAAAGAGCATGCATTTTTAAGCAACTAATTTATTCCTTTTACAAATTTTTCTTAGTTTTCTTGGTATTTTTATTTGAAAAGTAGGAATCTAAGCTTAGGAGCAGGCCCATTTTTGTGTTTCAGCACCTGGGTAGCGCTTGCTGATTGGTGGCTAAAAGTATTTAGCATTAGCAGACAAATTATAGTAAAAGGGGCAGCCTACTCCAGAATTGTTATTGTTTAAAAATAGATAATCCCTTTATTACCCATTCTCCAGTTCTGCATAACCAACACTATTAAATTAATATACTTTTCACCTCTGATTACCTTGCATCTAAGACTCTGCAGGCTGACCCCTTATGTAAATTCTTTTGACATTTACATTTTAGCCAATCAGTGCTGACTCATAAAAAACATCATATGAGTGAGCACACTTATCTATATGGCACACATTAACTGTCCTGTCAAAATGCATTAAGATAAGGGGTGGCCTTCAATGGCTTAGAAATTAGCATATGAGCCTACCTAGGTTTAGCTTTCAAAGAACAAAGCAAATTTGATGATAAACGTAAAATTACATGACCTATCTGAATCATGAAAGTTTAATTTTGACTAGACTGTTCCTTTAAAGGATTACTTTCTGTTATAATTTTTAAGCTAAACAACTAACATATTAAAGTTAATAATCATTAATTAAAACCTACTGACCTATATTTTCTCCAAAACGAAGTTTCATAACGTTCTAAAAGTTATATCTTTTATTCGCCGATGATGTCACGTTATCCTGCCCACTATTTTCAGCACTGAGTGTTCAAAATACTTAAACCAATAACTTTGTGTTTAAAGCGCCATTTTGAAACCTAGGTATTGTAAACGGATTGGTACAGAGCAAAGGATACCCACGGAGTGGGTTTGGAAAACAATTAAATTTGCAGACAAGATTTCTGATATACGGTAGAGATATGTTAATGAAATGCTATTGATAAAAAGCGTATTTGGGGTAGTTAGTTAGTAACAGGCATAGAAAATATTTACTTACAGTGGCCCTTTAAAGAAACATGAAACCCATATTTTTTTCTTTCATGATTTAGAAAGAGCATGCAATTTTAAACAACTTTCTAATTTACTTCTATTATCTAATCTGCTTCATTCTCTAGATATTCTTTGCTGAAAAGGATATCTAGATAGGCTCAGTAGCTGCTGATTGGTGGCTGCACATAGATGAATCATGTGATTGGCTCACCAATGTGCATGGCTATTTCTTCAACAAAAGATATCAAAAGAATGAAGCAAATTAAATAGAAGTAAATTGGAATGTTTAAAATAGTATTCTCTATCTGAATCATTAAAGAAAAAATTGTGGTTTAATGTCCCTTTAATTACTCATCATCTTGACCCTACCTGGCTTTTATTTATCGGTCAGACAACACAATGGCCCAAAAGCAATAATGGGTGGGGGAATAAAAGACCAGTAAACACACACAAAAAAAAAGATACTGCAAAACATAGAAATTTATTATGAGACAACATTTAACACTTCCAAACTTTTCAGAGGCAAATTGCCTAACATTTAATTTGTAGCGAGTGGCAACATTATGTTGAGTTTTTCAAACTGTGGCTTGTTTAAAATTGCATGCTCTATATGAATCATTAAAAGGGACACTGAACCCAAATTTTTTTCTTTCGTGATTCAGATAGAGCATGCAATTTTAAACAACTTTCTAATTTACTCCTATTACCAATTTTTCTTCGTTCTTTTGCTTTCTTTATTTGAAAAAGAAGGCATCTAAGCTATTTTTTTGGTTCAGACCATGGAAAGCACTTGTTTATTGGTAGGTGAATTTATCCACCAATCAGCAAGAACAACACAGTGTGTTCACCAAAAATGGGCCGGCATCTAAACTTACATTCTTGCATTTCAAATAAAGATACCAAGAGAATGAAAAGAATTTGATAATAGGAGTAAATTAGAAAATTGCTTTTAAAGTGCATGCTCTATCTGAATCACAATAGAAAAAAATTGGGTTCAGTGTCCCTTTAAAGAAAAAAAAATTGGCTTTAGTATCCCTCGCTAAGATATGAAGACAGCGTAAAAAAAACATCCAATCTGTGAAAAGGTTTTTCATGCAAAGACAGTTTACTTGGACAGAAAATGTTAACGCAATATCTTGTCAGGAATGAAAATGTGACACCACCTTTGGGAGAAAATTAGGCATGGTTCACAGGACCCACCTTATCTTGTTTAAATTAAATATATGAACACATTGAAGATAACGTTTGAAGTTACAACACTCTTCAAGGTTTTTTTCACAAGAAAACTAGTCTCGATGGTGGGGAACCAGAACGACACCTTCTGCAGCAATGGCTCGGGTGGTGGATCCAATAAATAGCATCTAAAAATCACAGGAAGCTCTCAAAGAGGCACCACTGATCTTTTAACAGGTAAACTATGAGAAGGTGTGTGAAAAACTGGGAGATTAAAGGCCCCTGAGCCCACTTGATACCAGAAATAGCCAAGATGGAAAAACATGAACATCCTTAGTTTTTTGGACTGAGACCTTGTGAATAACCATCATGAAGAAACTCATCTATTGCAGAGTGAAATATCTGAACTGGAGAAACCTCTCTCCGATATCGAGGAGAAGAAAAGATTGCAAATTCTGTAAATGGCAGACAATGTGTAATTTTTTTCTTAACTTGTTATAATCGTAGAGAGAATATTCAGCATTTAAAATTTTGTCCATTTAGTCGCCAAAGTGCCAGACAGAGATTCTCTGTATGTGGACGCCATATTAGACCCTGCTTCAGGATATCCATGAACACAGAAAGAAACCACAGGATTCTAGAGCCAACAAGTCTGGTCTAGGACTGATATCAAGGAACCATCTTTCTTTTGCACCAGAAAAAAAAAGGTGAGAGTAAAACCCTTCGCATTGCTCTAATCTGAAGCAACTTGTCCACAAATTGCTGAATGACCATTTTCTTGTGGAGAACTGCAGGAAAGAGAGATAACAAAATGAGGAAGGGATAAAGTGCCTGAACAGCTTGGACATTGAGACCTAAAGTTTCTCTGGCACAGGATCTTCCCTCCCTTTAGACTGGGACTAAATCTTCAAAACCTGGAAACATGCCGTTTCACAAAAGGACTCACAGGAGTTTTGATTGTGGACACTTTGGCCTTCTGAGTCATATGCAAGTAAATTTACTTTTGATGCAGAGTCAGCTCCCCAATATCGGACCACAAGTCTTTTTACTAGATTCAAAGGAAGACGTAGAATTAAGCTTGAGCAATCAACCTTTTCCCGACGTCCTAACTGCGCTGGGCTTTAGCGCCATCAGGACGGCATGGAACGTCCTAGCTGTTTGGCTGTACTAAAGCCAACTGCGCTTCAAGAATAGGATTGTGGACAGGAGGGCGTGCCTAGCATCATAGGGACGCCCCCTGACCCGATCCCATCCTTGAAATCTCATGATCGCATGCACGATCGGGGGATTTCAATTTGTTTACAATTTGTCTACTTCATGTAGAAAGCTCCTTTATTTTATTCAATCGATTGCCGTTTTTAGCTGCTACAGCAGCCCACAGCTAAATTTTTTTTGGCTAAGAGATGACGTTTTCACCTTTTAGCCAATAGCCGTGCGGTAAATCGGCTTGGCGCCCATGGGAGCCTGATTTACCGCACTGCTATTGGCTAAGAGGTGAAAACGTCACCTCTTTGCCAATTTTTTTTTTAGCCGTGCTCTGCTGTAGGAGCTAAGAGCGGCGATCGATTGAATCAAATAAAGGAGCTTTCTACATGAAGTATCTTATACTTCATGAATGAAAGTGCCCTTTATTTGTTTCAATAGTAAATGGATTTACTTTCACTTTAATGTTTTATTTAGACATGAAGAGCAAAGCTGTACAGGAGGAAATATCTTAGCCTCCAAATACAATAAGCATTTTTCAAATGAATCAACTTCAGTATTAGTGTCCATAATTGGGTATCAGTTTGTAACAATTAACAAAAAATGTAAATGCCAAATTAAGTTTATTTAATTGAAGCAATAAAACAAACAAGCACCTAAAACCATCAGTTCTGCTGAGGTCTTACCCCTCCAGAAGTTGCTATCCCCCTAGCACAGAAAACCGGACACAACCGGTAGCAAAATACACCTCCTAGTTACCAAAACAGCCCAAATTAACTTGCCACTGTAGATAGAGGAAACTGCAGCCTCAACACTCGCCGTAGCAAACTCCGAATTGCGCTTAACAAAAATGGTGCGAAAACCAACAGCAGCACAGCAAAAGTGATTGGGCCAATAAGCGGAGCTGAAAAAGCGATTGCAACACATACACTCCATCTCTGAGCCCCAATAAAAAATGATAAAAGCAGTGCCCCTAAAACAGATTCAAATACTTTCCACAAGGATTTAACCCCTATAGTGCCGGTACCTTCAAACCTAGAAGGGAAAGCACTTACCTGAGGATCCTGTTTCTGAGCTGTTTTCTGAGGTGTGGCAGCTTCATCATTTCTACCAGGGATCTATAGAAAATAAAGAACAGAGTAACCAACTCTGGCTTTCTATAATAGGGGTGGCAATAATGTTAGAAGTTTAAGCAAAGACCACCTCGCCGTCTTCTAACTGCTAATAACCACCATTACTCTTACTAAAGAGATTGACATGGCACAGCATAGCCCCAAATCCTTGCTTGCAGGGAAAAGTACCCATTAAAAGGATTAAAATCTTCAGACACCATCTTCGTCATCCTCCCGTGATCAAGGCAAGAGAATGACTGGGGGTTATGGGTAAGAGAAGTGATACTTAACAGCTCTGCTGGGGTGCTCTTTGCCTCCTTCTGCAGGCCAGGAGTGAATATCCCACTAGTAATTGGAATGTTTTGTGGACTCTCCATGCCAAAGGAAAGAAATATTTAGTTCTGTGTTATAAAACAACTTTTACTGACTGTAAACTTGGCTATTAAATCCACACTATAATTATTCATCAAAAGAGGGGCGCTTTCATTCTTAAAACAATTACCATTTAGTGATCGTAAACATTGTGCCGTTCCTCCGCCTGCACCTCATACTCTATATTTGTCTTTGATTACGAATTCGGCTTTAGCCAATCTTTGTGTGACCCCTTTGGCATCCAGCTTGTGGCAACAATTGGCTGAAACCGGACTCGTCATCGAACACATAAAAAAGTGAGATGTGGGCGGAGGAATAGCGCAATATTTACGATCACTAAATGGTAATTATTTTAAGACTAATATGTCTAATTATTTTCATGAATGAAAGTGCCCCTCTTTTTATGAATAATTATAGATAGTGTGAATTGAATAGCCAAAGTTTACAATCAGTTTAACAATATATTTTATATTATTTATTTTGATCCCTTTTCGTGTATTTAGCTCTGAAAATTGAGCAATATCAAATCCCCAGAACTTGAAATATATCCAGCTGATTTCTTAAAGCTAGCCCTGCTACATATCTGACCCTAATTGGCTTTATTTGATAACTGCAAAACAATTCACTTTATACTAACTTATGACTATGATTAGCCTTGTGGTCTGCAGACTAAAGCCCTGATTGGATCCTCCAAATAGGTCAAATGGTGGGTAAAATTTGACTATTGAAAATGTATTGCAGTAAAAAGGGTGTTAATTTGTTTTAAAAACATTAAGACTTGGCTGATATGTTATTCTATAGCAACACAACAGAAATGTATTGTAAATACAAGGTGCTTACTGTACTTTTAAACCAGTAAAACAAGGAGGAAAATGTTGTCTCTTTACAAGAGTTAATGAAATCAAACAAGGCCTGAGATTCTATTGCATCAGGGCTGGGAAAAGAGTCAGTATCATAAATCTCTCCTGCAAAAGCTGAATCAGACAGGTGTGCAGTGCCAAAAGGTTTATCTGGGTCATCTGAAAGGCTTAAAAGAGAGAGGAAAGCTGTTCGCACTGGCTAATACACATAAAACAGAGCTTCCTATCCTGACAATTATTAAACAGGGCATAAGAAGGCCTCAGAAAAACCAATAAATAAAGGGGGAAATAATATATATTTATCTATATCTATATCACCCAAGTACAGGGAAAACAGCACAAAATAAGCACATTTGCAGCCCGAGACACATAAGTGCAAACACATACTTTTAAAGGAGATACTGAAGTCATCTGAGATGAGGGCAGAAGCAGAGAAAGATACATGATCACGCTGAAGTTAGGGTTAAAGGGACAGTCTAGTCCAAAACAAGCTTTCATTATTCAGATAGAGAATGTAATTTTAAACAATTTTCCAATTTATTTCTAATGCCAGTTTTGCTTTGTTCTCTTGGTATTCTTAGTTGAAAGCTAAACCTAGGAGGTTCATATGCTAATTTCTAAGCCCTTGATAGCCACATCTTATTTCAGGGCATTTTGACAGTTTTTCACCACTAGAGGGTGTTAGTTCATGTGTTTCATATAGATAACACTGTGCTCGTGGTCACTGATTGGCTAAAATACAAGTCTGTCAAAAGAACTGAAATAAAGGGGCAGTTTGCAGAGGCTTAGATACAAGATAATCACAGAGGTAAAATGTGTATTAATATAACTGTTGGTTATGCAAAATAAAAAGGGAATAAAGGGATTATCTTTTAAAAAAAATATTCTGGTGTAGACTGTCCCTTTAAAGGAATACATGAAACAGCAGATTAGCTGTAATGACTGATTTCTAGGAGCGCAGTAGTGATGCTACACACACTGCAGGGCTTAAAATGGTCAGGAAACCCCAAAATGTCCTTTCATGGCTCAGATAGAACATAAAATTTTAATCAATTTTCCAATTTACTTCTATGATCAAATGTGCTTTATTCTCTTGTTATCCTTTGCTGAAGGAACATTGGCAGCTGGTTGAACACATCTAGTTAGCCAATCACAACAGACAAATGTGTGTAGGCACCAATCAGCAGCTAGCTCCCACTAGTATAGGATTAACACTGTGCATATTCTTTTTCAACAGGGGATACCAAAAGAACAAAGCACATATGAAAATAATAAATTTAAAAGGGTTTTAAAATAGCATGCTCTATCTGAATCATGTAAGTTTAATTTTGACTTTACTATCCCCTTTAAATCACCAAAATTGCATGAAACAAGGCACACGCTAATGTCTTCAGCTCCTATGGTTGGTGCCATGCTTTTTACCCATAATGCAGTGCAAATGCACACACATTCGTCCAACTATCAAGATTGTGGGGCTCAGCGGAGAAAAAACTAAGGGAGCACCAGAGGAAAACCGCACACAAGACTAGAAGGCACCCAGAAGCCTAAGCAACACAGTGATCCTCTTCCACACCACACATTTTCCTTCCCCTTGCATCATGTGACAGCCATCAGCCAATCACAAAATGCATATACGTATATACTATGCACTCTTGCACATGCTCAGTGCACATTTTAATAATGGAAGTGAAATGGAACAATTGTGTGCTTTTTCTGAATCACGATCGTTTAATTTTTTACTTTAGTGTCCTTTAAATCCAACATGCTACCTACAATTCTATTCATCTCAAGGATCATCACCCCAAGTTCGGAAATGCATAAGCGCAGACATGGAGAGGAGATTTGCCATGGCTGCACCCCCATCCATATTAGGAACTGCAGGTATTGGAGCGCCAAACTAGGTCTCCTACCACAACAGGCAAAAGAAGAGCTAAAGTAAAGAGTGTGGCATCAGTATGGCAACACATCTGACTTCACCTCATCCAGGAGGGGTAAATAATTCATAATAATGACAGGTATACAGAGTATGGGATCAGTATGGCAACGCATCTGAACACATCTAATCTTGCGAGAGTTGACTTCACCTCATCCAGGAGGGGTAAATAATTCATAATAATGACAGGTATACAGAGTATGGGATCAGTATGGCAACGCATCTGAACACATCTAATCTTGCGAGAGTGGACTTCATCTCACCTAGGAGTGGAAATTCAGGAAACTGGATGACCATTTGAAAGGGAATTCTGCACATAAAATTGACAGCTCAGACTGCAAGGGCCTCAGTCTTCAAGATGTTAAGTTTGTAGTAATTCAAGAAACCAGAGCTATGTATGCAAGTAAAAAAAATGCCACAAAAGTGATCAAGATCTGAATAAAGGTCATATGCAAAAAGATATACTTTTTCAAATGTTGGATGGATTACAAGACCCTAGGTTAAGGGGGAGTGATGGGTGGCTTCAGCTAGAGGTTCCAAGACTAGGGGGGGATGCATAGCAAGCTTGTCCCCTTAGCTATTTGAAATGAAGAGAAAGAAAAACCCAAACTATAGACTACAGCAGAAGAGTATAAGGCCTTAACTGCTGTTAGGAAACATGAGTGGAATCCAAACCCAGCAAGGGCATCCAGCATATAAGGCCCAACAACCCAACTGAAATCCTTCTCGGCATCAAATGGTAAGAGAGCAGTGGGGAAGGCACTTGCACAAGGTATTTTAAGATGGTGTTGTCACCCCAACCTGATCTATATTAATTAACAAGCGTAACATATGATTTAGCCAGTATGGCAAAGATTAGGCGTATGTCTTACCTTCCCATTATTAAGGAATATAGGATGATCTGGTCCAGATATTGCAAACTGACTGATCTTCCAAGAGATTTGCATGGTTAACTACCAGGTCTTCGTGTTTGATGATATTTGAAATATTTCTTTGCAGCTCCACTATGGAGGACTTGAGATCAGATGAAATTAACTTACAATGAAATTCAAGTAGCCGCTTTACTGCCATCATATTAAGAACAGAAATGAGCAGTATGAGAAGCCCCTGAGTAAGTCAACATCTGCAAAATTAAAATTGCTATAGTAGAGGCGCAGACAAAAAAAAGGGGTAAATCAAACCTGATAGAGTCACAGGTGAAATGTGTAGGACCTACGGTTTATTAATCTAGTATTAAATACAGAGGTCTGCCATCCAGATATTTGATTTGCAGGCTCCAGAAAATAAAATAAGTAGCTGTCTGTAGCCATCAAGTAAGTTTAGGGCTAAATATTATTGCAGGGAAGCCAACCAGAAACTGTCTGGGGCATTTTTTCAGGTACAAGTTCTAACAGGATATAGGCTGAGAGATTGTGCCCCCAAAAATGCCTAAAACAGTTATATTAGGGTCCAGGTGCAAGCTAATATGCAAGAAAAGGGGGAGGTATAGCCTTCTGACAGGCTCTCTAGCATCCAGTTACATATTTTTCCCGTACCCTGTAGTGGAGGAGGGGAAGCCAAATGATAGCTCCACTTGTGTAGCGTTTGGCTCCCACCCCTTCTCTGGATCTGATAGGCTCAGGTCATTGTTCCAAGGAGCAATCTGCACTCCCATATCCATAAGTGATACAGAGAACATGTCCCACAAGACTTCTTAGGGAGGTAGCAGTTTAAGAAAACTGTTGGACCTAGCGAAGGGTAATGGAAGTTGCTGCCGTGTTTTTGTTTTTTCTGCGGGAGCCTAGCATTAAGGTTCAGAAGTCCAATCCTTCAAATGACATATACCGCCTATGCTGCTGTCATAGACACACTGCTAAAACACTAAAAAATTGTGGCCTAGCAATTTATTAGTGACGGGAAACCACTTGAAAGAGCCGAGTTTCCCAAAAGAGTTATAACAAAGCAATACAAGGCTTCTCAAATTTAGCCACTTAGTCCAGTATTTTCAAAAGATTTTAGTAGAATGCCCAGCTGAATACTGGACACCTGGCAACCCAAATGGGAAAAGAAGTTGACTTGAAGAGAATGCTAACATTCTGCATTTAAACTCCTATTCCATCAGATAATAAAGTATGTGACACCTTAGTAATATACTAATGCAAATATGGGTGAGCAAATAAGAGCGTCATACACATGTAACCTCCAATAACCTTATGTGTCTTGCTTTGGAGCTTCCAATGTACTTGGTCTCCTGATTGTAACTAAGCACAAAGTAATACAATGGCCTTTAGACACTAAGGGCCAAGTTACGAGTGGAGCGCAAAATATCGATTTGGCTAAAGCGATATTTGCTCTCCACTGAGTAATGCCAGCGCATACAAATGTGGAGGACATCTAGAAGAAAACCGCAAGAAAGGAACTATGAGTATGTAGCCTTTTTGAGCTATTGTGAGGAAGAAACCCCAGCATACTACTCCATACAGAACATTGCTATGACTTTTATATAGAGCGTGCACGCTACTATTAGTCCATATATGCTGTTTTAATTTTATGCGCAACATATATATATATATATATTTACTGTGAAAGTAGTGACGTTTCGGGGACAAAGTATCTTCATATATAAAAGTGAAGGACCAGCGGTGTAATAGAACCTTCAGATACACTAAAAGAAATCTGTGATCACCCTGCTGCTGCCCAAATCTAAAAAGGTCTGATTAAAGTGGCCCTATTATATTTTATTAGAATAGTTATGTTAGGTTCATTTATAGTTTAAAAGGGACACTAAACCCAATTTTTTTCTTTCGTGATTCAGATAGAGCACCAATTTTAAGCAACATTCTAATTTACTCCTATTACCAAATTTTCTTTGTTTTCATGCTATCTTTATTTGAAAAAGGCATCTAAGCTATTTTTTGGACCAGACCCTGGACAGCACTTGTTTATTGGTGGGTGAATTTATCCACCAATCAGCAAGAACAACCCAGGCTGTTCACCAAGAATGGGCCAGCATCTAAACTTACATTCTTGCATTTCAAATAAAGATTCCAAGAGAATGAAGAAAATTTGATAATAGGAGTAAATTAGAAAGTTGCTTAAAATTGCATGATCTATCTGTATCATGAAAGTTTATTTTGGCCTAGACTGTCCCTTTAACATTGCATGCTCTGAATCACGAAAGAAAAAAATTTGGTTCAGTGTCCCTTTAATGTTAGGTTTAT
>NC_069510.1:66481372-66483872 GCF_027579735.1 Bombina bombina
ACACACACACACACATTTATATATATATATATATACACACATACTTTTTTATATATATATATATATATATATATATATATATATATATATATATACATACATACATACATACATACACATAAACACACAGTCACACATACACATATTTATTTTGTAATATTACATAATTTTCTGCTACCCAAAGCACAAACTGATTGCATAATTTAACAAAAATGTATTTAATGACTGCCAAAAAGGTCTTGGGAAGAATGTTCAAATAAATTCACTGATTTATTGTGACGTTTCAGGAAGAAAATACCCTTCCTCAGACAAAACCATATAGCAGCAATAGAAAATGCTGCAAAACCCCACATTATTGGTGACTATAGCAACAGACCTGAGCAATATCCAAACCAAAGTGTTTGTACATACAAAGCTTCAGGTAGACTTCTAACACATCACATAGTAAAAAACACATTAGGGTAAGTGAAGACAAAAAATAATACAAAACTGATACAGTACCGTCAAGCGATATATATAACAAATAATACACAGAGAACTGTGGGTCAGCAGCAGAATTCTCAGACCCAAAAAGGAGGTCAATTACACAGAATCTATATATCCTAAAACAGACATCTTTCATTACATATGATCATCGGTGTAAGTGTAACATACATTATAGACATAATAACCATCACATAGCTACATATGTCTGCTAGACAGCATATAAATAAAGTAAAATATTCCAGCTACAACCTACCACTCAATTCTAAAAAAGTAGGATAACAGGCAAATGCAATCCGGTAGACTATGTAAATGGGGGTCTATTTCAACCGATTCTGTATCCTTAAAAAGGGACATTGTACTGCAAAATGGTCTCCCTTTTAATTTGTTCCCCAATATCCATTTTACAGGTTGGAGAGAATTCAATCGTTACAAAATATCCTTTACCTTTATTCTGGCATTGGAAATAGTTATTTTTGCTCATGTTACCATCAACTATACTGAACATTTCAATACTTAAAAGGGAAACAAAACTCAATTTTTTTTCTTTCATGATTCGGATAGAGCATGCAATTTTAATCAACTTTCTAATTTACTCTTATCAATTTTTCTTCCTTCTTTTGCTATCTTTTTTTGAAAAAGCAGGAATGTAAGCATAGGAACCAGCCCATTTTTGGTTCAGAACCAGGGTAGCACTTACTGATTGATGGCTAAATGTAGCAGTGCTCTGCGAGTGCCGTGGGGTTAAACACACAGTGGTCTAGAGTCGATAGTCTAAAAATGACATGCTCTAATAGATCAGAGCATGTCATTTTTTGATTATAATGGCCCTTTAATTTCAACACATTTGGGGCAGAGAATATCTGATGTAGCTGATCAGCAGCAAATTATTAATAAAAAAAAAATCAGTTTTAATAGAAGAAAACAAAATCCTTAGAAAGATTTAGGGGGTTCATTATAAGAGGAATGGGTTCACCAGAATCTGTAAAATCGTCTGAATTAATGTTTGCTGGGAAAATATTACCATAACATTTGGGTCCGCAGTAAAAGGGGCATGAAACCGCAAACAAACTGCTGCCATATTGCTCCAGTCACATGCACACTTCTACACCTTCCTACCTGCTTTTCAACAAAGGATACCAAGAGAAGAACATTTGATAACACTTTAAAAAGCTCAATACATTTTTATAAGCCTAGCGTTAATGTTATTCCTTGCCTCCATCTAGTCATGGTTAACGCCATGTTGAAATCTAGCTTTCACTGCATTCCAGTGGCCTGTTTGCACATGTGCAGTATCTCTCCTTCAGATACCTGCAGTGTAACCTAGGTTCCAAAATGGCGGCGCCCATGGTTAAAAGGAAGGTAATGAAATTCAGTATTTAATACCCCTTTAAAAGGGACACTAAATCCAATGTTTTTCTTTCACGATTCAGATAGAGCATGCAATTTTAAGCAATTTTCTATTTTACTCCTATTATCAATTTTGCTTCGTTCTCTTGCTATCTTTATTTGCAAAAGAAGGCATCTAAGCTAAGGAGCCAGACAATTTTTGGTTTAGACACTGGACATCACTTGTTTAATGGTGGGTGGTTTCAGCCACCAATCAGCAAGCACAACCCAGGTTGTGAAGCAAAAATGGGCCGGCTTCTAAACTTACAAATCGGGTTCAGTGTCCCTTTAAGTATACTTTGTATAATACCGGTATATATGGCCCTAATTTTAAAGGAATTTAGAGATAAAAGGATCATTCTAAAGGGAGATTTTAATATCACTCCAAACCCAGTTAGACATTATGCAAAAAAGGAGTTACTAAAAGCAAGGAAAAAATCACCACCCGGCTGATTTGGCAGACAACCAGGCTAAAATTTTAGCCAATATTATGCTAAAATGAGCTAATATTAAAAATGTTCACTTTTTATTGCACAAATTATTAAATACATTTATGTTAAATTATGCAATTCATTTGTGCTTTGGATAGCAGAAAATGATATCATATTATATTAGAACACAGCCCCCA
>NC_069510.1:66488872-66496372 GCF_027579735.1 Bombina bombina
CTGAGCATGTGCAAGAAATCACAGAATTTACATAAATGTCTTTGCGATTGGCTGATGACATGAGTGGAAATCTACTACTCATATGAAGTTCAGACTAAAGGCTCGATTTATCAAAGTTGAGGCGGACAGGGGCGCATTTACTCCGAATTTCCCCGGAGTAAATTACAATTGCACACGAGTGCTATTTTGCGCTCTCGTGCAATCCCGCCCATGCCCGCGCACAGCCAATCATGCGGGCAGGAGCTGTCAATCTCCTCGGTCGGACTAGAGGTGGCGAAGAGGTTAGGAAAGCAGCGGTCTGATGACCTCTGCTTGTTAAATACGGCAAGCAGGTTCTTATGAGAACTTGCAGCCGTAGGGGCTTTGATAAATCGAGCCATTGCATTGTCTTTTTATTATGCATGTGTTAGTTTATGCAAATCTACTGTATTGACTGGTCCTTTAAAGGGACAAGAAACCCAATTTTTTGTTTCATGATTCAGATAGAACATACAATTTTAAACAACTTTCAAATTTACCTCTATTAACAAAAAAATGTTTTTCTTGTTTTCCTTTGTTGAAAAGCAGGAAGGTAAGTTTAGGGGTGTGCACGTGTCTGCATTATTACATGGCAGAAGTTTTGCAACAATGTTATACATTAGCAAAAGCACTAGATGGCAGCACTATTTCCTGTCATGTAGTTCTCCAAACATGTGCACACTACCTATCTAGATATTTCTTCAACAAAGAATAACAAGAGAATGAAGCAAGTTTGAAAAGAGAAGTAAATTGGAAACTTTTTTTAATATTGTATTCTCTATCTGAATCATGCAAGACAATTTTAGGTTTCATGTCCATTGAAGGAAAAATGCCCTTTTTTTCTTCTTTACAATTTAGAGGTAGATCCAGGGTCATCATAACAACTGGAGGGAACGAACCTCAGTTAATAAGCAATGCAATATCCGAATGCGGAAGTAGGAGGCCACTCGTGCTGTTCTGAGCTTTTCGGAGCCGGATTTATTCTTGTGAAAGATCTTAGTGTGGTGATTTTTCACAAGAATAAATAAAAGCACAGCGGCCACACGAAGGACTCAAATGCACATATATAGTTAATAACAAAATTCAAAAAAGTTAGGAGGAGGAGATAGATTAGCAAATAGTAAAAACATTTTAATCTATAGTGGTGAAGAACCTTGTATAGGACTACATAAATAAATATTAAAAAAGAGAAACATGGGGATGAGCACTGATGAAGCCCCCACTAAAGTCTCATAGGGCAAAACGCACGTAGGCTAAATGGCTAATGAACGATTGATCCACACAGACCTATAAACATTAGTAGAAGTGAACAGAGGGGAAACACTGGTCATAACACTGATATCTCCCATGGAGTTCAGTATCAAGCAGTGTATGGTTGGAGTATAGCCTTTAAGTTCAGCATATTACATTATTTAAGTATTACAGAGGTACCCTTTCTAAGTTAGGATATGGAATTGGTGAGTAATAATGGAACTGGTTTATGCTTAAGTGATGCAATACTTAAAAGGACCAGTAAACTTTCATTATCAAAATCAGTCAAGGGGAAAAGCACAATTCTTCATTTAAAACATTAGGGCTTAACGTGTCCAAATTAAAGATCCACCTTGATTCATGTTGTAAAAGAATAAGATCAATTAGTTTGAAAAGTCTTAGTGGAAGAAATATGGTGTCATTTAAAATGGTGACATAGAATAGAGGACAACTGCATTGTGCCAAATAAATTAAACCCTCAGCCATACATGTAATCTTTGAACGTATTTTAGATGTTTGACCAGCTCTCTCAATATGGTTACAAATTTTGCATTGTTTACATGGGTAACACTATATATATATATATCTCGGTGTGTGTGTGTGTGTATATATATTCTTTATTGACCCTTTATAAACAAGGAAGACTGTGGACATACAAAAAAAAAATACTATGTACAAGATTGTCCCCAATATTGGGGGCACGTCTAGCAGTCATCTATGGATAACTGCCAATTATCCATACCAGGTTGGTATCTAAGTAAAAAGCAACAGTGTTTTTTCTAAATGTTTTGAAGTTCATACCATCCTTCACTATACTGTGGAATATACCTAATTATTGGACCTGTATTGGTCTTATTCTGTATGGGACGGTAAAGAACCTCCTCCTGTGTTTTTTACTCTTTGAAATCCCCAGCTGATTGCCTTGTTAGAATAACTTTGGTTCTTAAACCTCTTAGTTAAGTCCAAAGACTCAGTAAGAAACAGCTATCCCTTTCCGCAACAGCCTTGGGTGATGGTTCATAGTCCATAATAGGCTATTAGTTGCTGTTGGTTTCCTTTAGATTTTAGTTTATTAAGTCCACTATTTTTTAGAGAGAGTTAAATCTAGAAACTGAACAAAACATGTGAAAACATTGTACATTTCAAATTAAATTCAGGGTTATTAAGACCAGACACAAAACATTTCAAACTATCCTCAGATGCTTCCCAAAATAATAGCATATCATCGACGTAACTAAGCCACAGTGAGATATGCTGAGAGTCGGGAAGAATACTGTAATACATAATTGTCATGCATAGGAGAGGACAAATTTTGCCCCCCAGTGAAGAAACTCTAATTTGCAGTTGCTCCAACATAAACATTTACACTATGAGAACTAAGATGTAAAATATATTTACATAGCACACCCTTAAACTGGGACTTTGAATTGGAGTTCTCCATCTAACTCTTTTGCATTGTAAGCAGGGTCATGGTGGTATCACTGTGCGCCTTGATGTTTTAAACAAGGGATGTTAACTTTTCTTTTGCAAAAGTGCTAAATAAACAATTTTTAGCTAAATAAGCTTAATAAGTGTGTTGAATTCACAGTTTATGGGACATCTCCTTTTTGATAAGGTCATGTTTCTCTATTTCAATGTTTGTTTCAGTTAATAACAAATTGCTACACTGCTAGTGTGGGCTGATCATAGTTCATGAAGAGTCCAACATTTAATATTTTATTTAATAACCACAGCGTGTGTTTCAATGACCATGAGCTTTCATTATCTGGGTTCAAATAACCTGCTCAGCTATTGTCAGAGTGGTGTTCTACGATCAAGAGGAACAAAGTAGTCACTCTTGTTAGCCCACATGATCAGCCAGCACTATTAGATTTTGTAGAGCGCCAGATTCCACAAGTGTAGTTCATTGCCACCTTGGTTGGTTTAACGTCAACTTCTGAACTTGAAGATTGTAGTGTGATTGAGTTGAAGGCTCTCCCTGGTAAACCTCACTGGTATCTGAAGGAAGCAATGTGGTTCAGACTACAGGAGTAATTAGGGTTATCTCTTGGAGCATTAAGATCAAAAACTGTCAGCCTCCAGAGAAATCACGCTAAATGTTTGGGGAAGGGGGGGGGGAGATTTGAGCAATGTGTTGTAATGTTTACATCCAGGACCCTACATAGCAAGATAAACAGCTCTAAAGACAAGATTTGCAAATCATTGAGGAACCTTAGACCACAAACGAGACATCTTAGATAATCTTGCCAGACTAGAAAGCTTTAGATAATCAAGAGAATCTTCACTTTTGGAGTTTTTGGAATAAGCATCTCTCTAGTATCAGTGAGCCTGTGAAGGGTATGTGATGTTTGCAGGCTAGGGAGTAATTTCCTCTGCATTAGAAACCATTTTATCCAACAAACTTGCTTGTCAATCTACAATGGCGTAAGAAGCGCTGTTGCCTTCTACAGACTGTTAAGCACATGAACGTTATGAGTGCCATGGGTTGTGCTTTTCGGCTACTGTTCATCTGTGGCATTTTAGCTTTCTTGTGGGGGGGGGGCTTATGATTGTATTTAGCTGCACTCATTAATAAATTAATAGAAAGAAATTCATAATTTGTCATTTGTTACAGGAACAAAGGCCAAATATGACTGTAGTCTGAGGTATTTGGCTATTTTCGTTAACGGATTCATTGGTATAAAGTGCAGCACATAAAATATGTCTGATAAATCATGCACCGAAAAAAGCCAAATGCTGCAGCCATATTCGGCATTAGTTTCTGTAACAAATTATTAATTTCTACACATGCCTATAAGCAAGTAATTTTCATTACATTTAAAAGGGACATAAAACAGGTTGAGCTCTGTGCATATCCTACATGGGCTAGTTAATTAATTAAAATAATTTGCATAAACAAATTGTTTAAAAATTGCTGGCAAGTATTTTAAAATAATTTTCAAAAATAAGCAAAATTACATAGCTAAGCTGTTTGGAGAAGCCATCTCCACCACCCTTATTAGTGTTTAGACACAGGACTTGTATTTCAACCGAGTTCACAGCTTCTAGGCATGCTCCAGCAGATAATCCCTGTGCATTTTTGCATTCTACCAAAGCAACAATAGATATAGATACAGCCATAGAAGGAAAACATAAATTATGCTTACATGATAATTTCCATTCAATCTTTGAGAGGAGAGTCCACTGCTACATTCATTACTTGTGGGAATTAGGAACCTGGCCACCAGGAGGAGGCAAAAACACCCCAGCCAAAGGCTTAAATACCTCCCCCACTCCCCTCATCCCCCAGTCATTCTGCCAAGGGAACAAGGAACAGTATGAGAAATATCAGGGTATAAAATTCTGGACAGAGCCTGAACAAAGGACTGAATATCAGGAAGTTCCGCTAGCTTCTTGTGTAACCGAACCGATAGAGCCAAAATCTGTCCCTTTAATGAACTGGCTGCAAGGCCCTTATCCAAACCGTCTTGGAGAAAAGCCAGAATCCTGGGTACCCTAACCTTGTGCAAGGGATATCCACGTTCCTCGCACCAGGATAACTAGGTCCCCCACACCTTATGATAGATGCAACAAGTCACCAGTTTCCTGGCCTGAATGAGAGTATCAATCACTCTCTCCGAGAACCCTCTCTTAGCCAAGACTAGGTGTTCAATCTCCACGCAATCAGCCTCAGAGAATCTAGATTTCTGTGGCGAAACGGACCCTGAACCAGCAGATCTCTGCGAAAGGGTAACCTCCTTGGAGGAGACGACATTCCCACCAGATCCGCAAACCACGTCCTCAGTGGCCACAACGGAGCAATCAGAATGGTCGAAGTTTGCTCCTGTTTGATGTGGGCCACCACTCGAGGAAGGAGTGGCAATGGTGGAAAAATGAAAATTAGGTTGAACTCCCAAGGCACCACTAAGGCATCCATGAGCCTGGGGATCCCTGGCCTGCGACCCATATCTGGGTAGTTTGCAGTTGAGTTTGGACGCCATGAGGTATATCTCCGGCGTCCCCCATCTGTTGCAGATCTCCGCAAAACCCCTCGGGATGGAGAGACCATTCCCCCGGATGAAACGATTGTCTGCTGAGAAAATCTGCTTCCCAGTTGTCCACACCCGGAATGTGGATCGCTGAGAGCGCGCAGTTGTGGGTATCCGCTCATTCCAGAATCCGAGCTACTTCCCTCATGGCAAGGGAGCTTCTCGTATCCCCCTGATGGTTTATGTAAGCCACCGAGGTAATGTTGTCCAACTGGAATCTGATGAATCGGGAGTCGATTCCAGGAGGGAACAAGCCCTCAGAGCGTTAAATATCACCCAAAGTTCAGGAATACTTATTGGAAGAGTCGACTCCTCTCGAGTCCACCTGCCCTGTGCCCTTCTGGCACCCCAAAAAGCACCCGATCCTGATAGACTTGTGTCTGTGGTCACAATCTCCCAGGATGGTCTCAAAAAGGAAGTCCCCTGGGATAACTGTCCCGGGCGGATCCACCAAGAGAGATTCCCTCACTCAGTTGTCCAGAGAAATCTGTTGGGATAGATCTGAGTGATAGTCATTCCACTGTCTCAACATTCAAAACTAAGAGGTCTGAGATGGAACCTGGCGAATGGAATGACATCTATGCTGGATACCCTGAGCTCAATCACCTTCAAACACCTGGCCACAGATGTCCTTGAGGAGACTTGAAGGGCAAGACAGTTGGATGCAATTTTGGTGCGTCTCTGATCTGTCAGAAATATCTTCATGATATGGAATCTATTATCATAACCAGAAATTCCACCCTGTTGCTGGGGACCAGAACTCTTTCCTTAGTTTATCTTCCATCTGTGGAATCGAAGTAGAAGAGCAGCCCTCGAGTGGTCCTCCGCCAGACTGTGGGACTGAGCCTGGACCAGAATATTGTCGATATAAGGGGCTGCCGCTATACCTCTGGCTCACGCTACCGCTCCCAGAACCTTCGTAAAGACTCTTGGGGCAGTCGCCAGACAAAACGGCAGGGCCATAAATTGAAAGTGTTGGTCCAAAAATGCAAATCTTAGGAACCTCAAATAGTGCTTGTGGATTGGCACATGAAGATAAGCATCTTTCAAGTCTATTGTCATAAATTGCCCCTCTTGAACCAGGGGCAGAATTGATCTGATTGTCTCCATTTTGAACAATGAGACTGACAGAAACTTGTTTAGGCATTTTAGGTCTAGAATTCAGCGGAACATGAAAAGGTTTGAATAGTACCCTAGACTTCTTTCGGCTAGAGGTATTGGAACACTTACTCAGAGGGAGGAGAGATCCCACACGCACTCGAGAAAGGCATCTCACTTCTCTGGTCTTGAAGATATGTTTGACAATAGGAATCTGCCCCTGGGCGGATGAGACTTGAACCCTATCCTGTAGCCCTGGGCGATAACCTCCAGAACCCAAGGATCCTGTATGTCTCTCATCCAAGCCTCTGTGAACAGAGATAGTCTGCCCCCCTACGCGATCCGGATCGGTGGCCGCCCCTTCATGCCGATTTTGTCTTGGCAGGCTTCTTGCTCTGCTTGGACTTGTTCCAGGAGTGAGCTGGCTTCCAAGATCCCTTGGACTGCTCGGTTTTCACAGCAGGCTGCTGGTGATGAGGCTTGTCCAAACGAAAGGGCCGAAAAGTAAAGCCCTTAGGCTTGTTTTTCTTATCCTGCAAAAGGAGAGCACCCTTGCCTCCCGTGACCATGGATATGATAGAGTCCAGTCCTGGAACAAAGAGAACCTTCCCTGTAAAGGAAGGGATAGTAATCAAGATCTGGAAGTCATGTCAGCCGACCATGACTTTAACCATAGAGCCCTACGGGCTAAAACAGAGAAACCTGATGTCTTGGCTTTAAGGCGAATAACCTGCATCACAGATAAAGGAATTAGCAACCCTTAAGGCCTTAATCTTTTCCTGTATCTCCTCGAGGGGAGTCTCCACCTCGACCATAGCTCACATCAGTAGGTAGCCACTCCAGCCACTGCAGCGATTGCCGCTGACGGTTAAAAAACAAACTCTGTTAGTTAAAACATCTATCTCAACATGGATTCCAATTTTTTATCCATGGGCTCCTTGAACGATGAACTATCCACGAGGGGAATAGTCGTTTGCTTAGCGAGCATGGAGATAGCACCATCCACTTTAGGAATGGCCCCCCATAGCTCGATCTGAGAGTCCGGAACGGCTTTTTAAAGGAGGTAGAGGGAGCAAAAGGACGAGCCCAGTTTCTCCCATTCCCT
>NC_069510.1:66503872-66668872 GCF_027579735.1 Bombina bombina
ACATCCATACGTCCATACGTACGTCCATACATCCATACGTCCATACGTACGTCCATCCATACGTCCATACGTACGTCCATCCATACGTCCATACGTACGTCCATCCATACGTCCATACGTACGTACATCCATACGTCCATACGTACGTACATCCATACGTCCATACGTACGTACATCCATACGTACGTACATCCATACATGTGTGTGTAGGTCCGTGTTCTCCACAGAAAAAAGCTGGGTGGGGGCAGTGTGATACTTTCTTATATTATAAAATTTACTTCTATCCAAAGCACAAAAATGTATAATTTAACAAGTTTATTTAAGGATATTTTCTGCAATAAACAATGAAAACATTTTAATATTAGCTTCATATTGTCTAAAATATTAGCCAGTGGTAAGTAAAATCATCCAGGTGTTGTCCCCACTAAAAAAGACCTGGGGACACACAGATTTACATTAACACACACGCAACTGCGAAAACATACCCGTGCCGGAGGGCTCAGGGGTTGTTAGAACCAGAACGGCTAAAACAACATAGAGGATCGAGGCCTATATCGTGGGGCTTCTAAGAACCAGCCAAAACTAAAAGACCCAGTTGACCAGATCATCAAAGGAGCACTCCTTCAGGGATCGCTAATTGCAGCCTCTACAAATGGTTGATACCGGAACAGATGGTGTGTTATCCGCAGAGGGTATGTGGCCAGCGGACGCTTAGTGGAGGACATGAACGGCCATTCTCAGAGTACACGGTAACTGCGACTATACTGTCAGTCAGCCGTGAACACCGCAATGGTATACTCCCCTTCAGCGGAGGATCTGGGCTTAGCAGACACAGAGAACGCCGATCGGATGCGCAGTTGGACTGCCCAGAGACGGCAGAAGGCAATCCTTGATCTTCAGCTTCCATTGTCGTGAATCAACATTTTTGAAAGGCCGCAAATTATTAGGAGAGGGAGCCCAGAGTGACCGCATTACAGGACTATCATCAGACCCACAATCGGTGCAGAAGTAGTAAGGTACTATGGGGCAGGGGACTAACTCCATTAGGAGCCACCAAAATTTAAGGTCACACTGTTTGAGGGACCAATCATAAAAACGGAGCTATAAGTGCAGTGACTATTGACACATGCTAGCTAACACAATAGTGGATGGGAACGAACACCACTTTATGAACACCAGGCTGATCTGAGGTCCATGTTAGATCATATAATTTAGGAGATATGATTTAGTGCGACACTGGCTATGGATGTTTAGACTGGCAAATGCCGTTTGGCAACCTGAATAGATCTGAAGCTTTTGCCCTGGTGCCCAACGCAATATAACTGGATCCCTTGGGGGTCTGCAATTATAAATCCTGCAGGGTGTGGGACTCTAGGGGTCCATGTATTATATTAAACAGTGCTAGCAGTCACCAAAAAAAAAAAAAAGAAATAGTCCCAGGTTTCTAAAAATGTTGGCCCGAAGTTGGGGGAATATGCATAATACTGAAGGATCATAATAAAATGAATTAAGTGGCAGACAACTTCATTAACAGACAGTTTCTCTCTGTAAAAATACAAGACACTCAGAAGCTCAAGGTTGCATATTTTATTCTTTTATATGTAATGAGCTTTGAGAATATATTGACGCAGAAGGGCAGAGACAATAGAGCAACACTCTCCTACCATACTGAGAGATTTTTGGACACTATAAAGAGCTAGGTGAGATCACCCTTTTTCTTCTGCTTCATATATCTCCAATCACTAGGGCCGGGGGCTCTAAAGCCCGCTGTATACCAGACGACACATTAACAAAAACAAACCAAACTGACCAGCATGAACACTTTCTTCAAAACCCCCCAAAACTGTAAAACACCAAAATTAACAGAAGTGGGGTCAGAAGAACAGGAATAATTAGATATAGAACCAGTACAAAAATTTGACAATATGACCCTGACAACAAGGGCAGACCTAAAAGATCTAGTCTCCAAACAAGACATTTCGGTAAATTTTGAAAAGTTATGGAATAAGATAGATAATATGCACACGTCCGTGATCAAAAGTCTTTCGGAAATCAAAAATGAAATTGCCGATTTAGGAGGCAGAATTGATTCTTTGGAGGAACACGCCATCGTAGAAGACCTTAATGAAATGTCTCAGTCAGTTGTCTCGCAACACCAACTACTTAATGAGATGCAAGACAAAATTGAAGATCTGGAGAATAGGAGCAGGAGAAACAACATTAGACTGAAAGGAGTACCAGAAAGTATCACTAATAAAGATCTCCTGTCTTATGTAGCCAAGCTTTTTCATCTGATCATGGGAGCAACTGACAACTTTATTATGGGGATTGAAAGAGCACACAGGGCTCTCAGGCCCAAACCTAAAGGATTGCCTCCTAGAGACATAATTAAAATGGTCTTATTCCAAGACAAAGATAGGATTCTGCAAGGGGCTAGGAAGAACCCAACATTCAAATTCCAGGGGAATGTGGTACAGTTCTTCCAGGATCTTAGCCTGCGTACCTTGCAACAAAGAGGCTCCTTGAGATCCCTAACCCTTTTATTACACAAACATCTAATGCCATATAAATGGGGCTTCCCATTTTCTCTCTACATCAACAAAGACTCTAAAACAGTTACCATCAGGGAACTGGAGGATATTGAGGAGGTACGCAAGATTTTGGGCTTTGAGCCCCCGACGCTCCAATTATCAACTTCTACACTCTTCTCTACCTCCTAAGCTGTCTTCACAATCATCGACCACCAGATGGTCTAAAGTCAATCGCAAGAGACAGAAGACTTGAAAACTACCACAGATAGGAGACCCCTAAATGGCAGAAACTGTTAGCTGTAGGATTAATACCCAGCAATTTCACAACACAGAGGTTTATATGGAGTAGGGCTCTCAATTGTTTCTTCTATGTACTAATAGATAAAATGTTTCACCGATATTGTTGTTTGAGACCTAAAACTCCAGACCGAAAAGCCTTAGTTGGGATATATCATCCCAGGGTCTAATATATAATGTTTGTCACTTAAGATATAGATATTCAAATGATGCCATAACGGCATATCTGACCAGGTTTATATTTTTACTAAATGTTAACAAAAAAAACCCAATAGTTGGATTAAAGGTTATTTATATTTCTTATGTTACATTGAAATGTTATATTTTTTTTTAGTTCGATCTTGGATGTCAAGACTACGTGAAGCCCATCGGTGGATGCTAGGCATTTTGGGAATGGTATTAGTGCACACTTAACATACGAGGTTGTATCTCTCTTAAGGTCGGAGATGTTTGCTAACCCCTTCTACATCAATACATGGCACACACTCTGAACATTATTTCTCCCAATTTATGGGGACTAAATACAGACACTAAGCGACGCATTGCCATGACCCAAT
Source organism: Bombina bombina (assembly GCF_027579735.1). Lineage (NCBI taxonomy): Eukaryota > Metazoa > Chordata > Amphibia > Anura > Bombinatoridae > Bombina > Bombina bombina. Next base: position 66,507,258 of record NC_069510.1, read on the forward strand.
ACAATGCTCTTAAAGCAAATATACTGTTTCTACAAGAAACTCATTTTGTGAAAGCTCAAATTCCCCAGTATTGGGCCAGATGCTTTACCAGACATCATCACGCTACAGCTGATACAAAAAAGAAAGGGGTGTCCATTCTCATTCACTCCTCGATTAATTTTATTCATGAATCCACAATAGCGGATACGGAAGGGAGATACCTCATACTAAAAGGTCAGCTTAATAACACAGATATAATTCTTTGCAACTTTTACGCACCTAATGAAAATCAACACCTATTTATCGAAAAAATTATACAAATTGACACATTGGTCTCAAACCAAGATAATATTGGCAGGCGACTAAAATTTATTTGTCCGCGGTAAAGGCCAAACCTAACCAGTCCCTTTCTAACAAAGATCAAAGACGTAACCGTTTGATCAAATCAATTCAGGATTCCCTCTCATCCCATATTTTAATAGATACATGGACCGCGCTAAATGGCGTAACAACAGATACCACATACTGTTCTGCAGCACATAATACTTATGTTAGGCTTGATTATATATACACTAGCCAAATTTTACAGCCAGTCCTCATTTAGTCTACAATACACCCCTGTGTTTTGGTCTGACCACTCTGTTGTGTCTCTCCGGATGCAGGGCATTTGCGATTACGATAGATCCAGATCTTGGACCTATGACCCAACACTCCATAAAGATCCAGTTTCACTCTCTAAGGCCCTACAACATCTTGCCGAATATTGGAACATAAACGTAGACTCCACTATCAACCCGCTTTATTCATGGGCTGCCCACAAATCAGTTATAAGAGGATTGCTCATCCAAGAAAAAGCCATACAGGTCAGGCAAGCTAGAAACAAAATCACAAACATACAAAGACAATGAAACGCTAGAGAGGCAGCATAGACTAACCAAACAAGACTAGCTTAGAAGCATTAAAAATAATTCTCTAGCTGAACTCCTAAATGCCCAGGCGACTTGGGTTATAACGAAATGAGTCGAATATTTCATATACGCAAATAAGCCAGATAAATTCCTGGCCCACAAGATTAGAGAATGCCACAAAACAGCCGCCATTTCACTTATTGAGAAGTCAGACAAAACCCATACTTCCAAACCACAGGAAATAGTAGACACTTTTGCAGATTATTATGGGGAGCTATATAATGGACAAAAAGTTAGTCATACTCCTGAAGAGGAAAACATTAAAAATAAATTTTTGTCTGATACCCCCCTAGCATATCGATCGGAAGAGGGCAAAAAAGCCCTAAATACCCCTACATCAAAGGTAGAATTGGTATTGGCTGTTAAAACTCTTAAACCAGGAAAGGTGGCGGGTCCTGATGGCTTCCCTAGGGAATACTACCAATTATTTAGGTATACCCTTATACCTCCTTTAATCAAATTTTGCAATTATGGAGGGATATACAATCCCAACTGAATTATTGCAGGCCAAGATTGTAGTCATACCTAAACCAGGTAAAGACCCTAAAAAGCGTGCCAATTGTCGCCCAATTTCCCTCATCAATCAGGATTTAAAGATTTTTACTAAAATTTTGGCCAAAAGACTTAAAAATATTCTGCCCGACCTGATTCATTGGGATCAGGTGGGGGTTTTTCAAAGATAAAGAGGCCACAGATAACATAAGATGGCCATTAAATATTATACACTTTCTGAATGAGTCGCAAACGCCTTCTCTGCTTCTAGGGCTGGATGCATAGAAGGCGTTTGATAGGGTAGACTGGCAATACATGCAGATGCCTTTGTCCCACATGAACTGGTGGTCCATTCATTAACGCCTTAAAGGCAATATATGACTCGCCGACTGCACAAGTGTCGTCGGTGTGTTATAAATCTAAATTGTTCCCAATTTTAAATGGTACGAGACACGGGTATCCTCTGTCTCCTCTTCTGTTCGCGCTGTGCATCGAACCGTTGGCGGCCAGAATTAGATCCAACCCAAATATCTTGGGGGTAGTGATAAAGGATTCAGAATATACACTGACCCTTTTTGCAGACAATATTTTACTCACCATTATCAAGCCACTCATTTCTTTACCTAACTTACATGAGGTCCTGGACAATTTCTCTAAGATCTCAGGATATCAGGTAAACCTAGATAATTGCGAAATGTTACCTATAGAAATCCCACCCCCCAAACAAAAAAAATACTAGATATTCATTTTAACTTCCAACAAGCCAAACAGTCCCTAAAATATTTGGGAATAAATCTAACAGCCCAAACACAGCATCTATATAAATTAATTACACCCCACTTTACAGGTCTATTAGGAAAGGTCTTAAAAAAACATAATTTATGCTTACCTGATAAATTCCTTTCTCCTGTAGTGTAGTCAGTCCACGGGTCATCCATTACTTATGGGATATTAACTCCTCCCTAACAGGAAGTGCAAGAGGATCACCCAAGCAGAGCTGCTATATAGCTCCTCCCCTCTACGTCATACCCAGTCATTCGACCGAAAACCAAACGAGAAAGGAGAAACTATAGGGTGCAGTGGTGACTGGAGTAAAATTTAAAATTTAGACCTGCCATAAAAAACAGGGCGGGCCGTGGACTGACTACACTACAGGAGAAAGGAATTTATCAGGTAAGCATAAATTATGTTTTCTCCTGTTAAGTGTAGTCAGTCCACGGGTCATCCATTACTTATGGGATACCAATACCAAAGCTAAAAGTACACGGATGACGGGAGGGACAGGCAGGCTCTTTACACGGAAGGAACCACTGCCTGAAGAACCTTTCTCCCAAAAACAGCCTCCGAAGAAGCAAAAGTGTCAAATTTGTAAAATTTGGAAAAAGTGTGAAGTGAAGACCAAGTCGCAGCCTTGCAAATCTGTTCAACAGAGGCCTCATTCTTAAAGGCCCAAGTGGAAGCCACAGCTCTAGTAGAATGAGCTGTAATTCTTTCAGGAGGCTGCTGTCCAGCAGTCTCATAGGCTAAACGTATTATGCTACGAAGCCAAAAAGAGAGAGAGGTGGTCAAAGCCTTTTGACCTCTCCTCTGTCCAGAATACACGACAAATAGGGAAGAAGTTTGTCGAAAATCTTTAGTTGCCTGTAAATAAAATTTCAGGGCACGGACAACGTCCAGATTGTGCAGAAGTCGTTCCTTCTTTGAAGAAGGGTTAGGACACAATGATGGAACAACAATCTCTTGATTGATATTCCTGTTGGTAACTACCTTAGGTAAAAACCCAGGTTTAGTACGCAGAACTACCTTGTCTGAATGGAAAATCAGATAAGGAGAATCACAATGTAAGGCAGATAACTCAGACTCTTCGAGCCGAGGAAATAGCCATTAAAAACAGAACTTTCCAAGATAACAGCTTGATATCAATGGAATGAAGGGGTTCAAACGGAACACCCTGTAAAACGTTAAGAACTAAGTTTAAGCTCCATGGTGGAGCAACAGTTTTAAACACAGGCTTAATCCTGGCCAAAGCCTGACAAAAAGCCTGAACGTCTGGAACTTCTGACAGACGTTTGTGTAAAAGGATGGACAAAGCTGAGATCTGTCCCTTTAATGAACTAGCGGATAAACCCTTTTCTAAACCTTCTTGTAGAAAAGACAATATCCTAGGAATCCTAACCTTACTCCATGAGTAACTCTTGGATTCGCACCAATGCAAGTATTTGCGCCATATTTTATGGTAAATTTTCCTGGTGACAGGCTTCCTAGCCTGTATTAAAGTATCAATCACTGATTCCGAGAATCCACGCTTTGATAGAATCAAGTGTTCAATCTCCAAGCAGTCAGCTTCAGAGAAATTAGATTTGGATGTTTGAAAGGACCCTGCACCAGAAGGTCCTGTCTCAGAGGCAGAGACCATGGTGGACAGGACAACATGTCCACTACGTCTGCATACCAGGTCCTGCGTGGCCACGCAGGCACTATTAGAATCACCGATGCTCTCTCCTGTTTGATCCTGGCAATCAATCGAGGAAGCAACGGGAAAGGTGGAAACACATAAGCCATGTTGAAGGCCCAAGGTGCTGTCAGAGCATCTATCAGAACCGCTCCCGGGTCTCTGGACCTGGATCCGTAACACGGAAGTTTGGCGTTCTGGCGAGACGCCATGAGATCCAGATCTGGTTTGCCCCAACGCCGAAGTATTTGGGCAAAAACTTCCGGATGAAGTTCCCACTCCCCCGGATGAAAAGTCTGAAGACTTAGAAAATCCGCTTCCCAGTTCTCCACGCCTGGGATGTGGATCGCTGATAGGTGGCAAGAGTGAGACTCTGCCCAGTGAATTATCATTGAGACTTCCATCATCGCTAGGGAACTCCTTGTTCCTCCCTGATGGTTGATGTAAGCCACAGTCGTGATGTTGTCCGACTGAAACCTGATGAACCTCAGAGTTGCTAACTGAGGCCAAGCCAGAAGAGCATTGAATACTGCTCTTAATTCCAGAATATTTATGGGAAGGAAACTCTCCTCCTGAGACCATGATCACTGAGTCTTCAGGGAGTTCCAGACAGCGCCCCAACCTATCAGGCTGGCGTCTGTTGTTACAATCGTCCAATCTGGCCTGCTGAAGGGCATCCCCTTGGACAGATGTGGCCGAGAAAGCCACCATAGAAGAGAATTTCTGGTCTCCTGATCCAGATTCAGCATAGGGGACAAATCTGAGTAATCCCCATTCCACTGACTTAGCATGCACAATTGCAGTGGTCTGAGATGCAGGCGTGCAAAGGGTACTATGTCCATTGCCGCTACCATTAAGCCTATTACCTCCATGCATTGAGCCACTGACGGGTGTGGAATGGAATGAAGGACACGGCAAGCATTTAGAAGTTTTGTTAACCTGTCTTCTGTCAGGTAAATTTTAAATTCTACAGAATCTATAAGAGTCCCTAAGAAGGGAACTCTTGTGAGTGGCAATAGAGAACTCTTTCCTTCGTTCACTTTCCACCCATGAGACCTTAGAAATGCCAGTACAAACTCTGTATGAGACTTGGCAGTTTGGAGACTTGACGCTTGTATCAGAATGTCGTCTAGGTACGGAGCTACCGATATTCCTCGCGGTCTTAGTACCGCAAGAAGAGAACCCAGAACCTTTGTAAAGATTCTTGGAGCAGTAGCTAACCCGAAGGGAAGAGCTACAAACTGGTAATGCCTGTCTAGGAAGGCAAATCTTAGGTACCGGTAATGATCTTTGTGAATCGGTATGTGCAGGTAGGCATCCTTCAAATCCACTGTGGTCATGTACTGACCCTTTTGGATCATGGGTAGGATTGTCCGAAGAGTTTCCATTTTGAACGATGGAACTCTTAGAAATTTGTTTAGGATCTTTAAATCCAAGATTGGTCTGAAGGTTCCTTCCTTTTTGGGAACCACAAACAGATTTGAGTAAAACCCTTGTCCGTGCTCCGACCGCGGAACCGGGTGGATCACTCCCATTAGTAAAAGATCTTGTACACAGCGTAGAAACGCCTCTTTCTTTATCTGGTTTGTTGACAACCTTGAAAGATGAAATCTCCCTTTTGGAGGAGAAGCTTTGAAGTCCAGAAGATATCCCTGAGATATGATCTCTAACGCCCAGGGATCCTGGACATCTCTTGCCCAAGCCTGGGCGAAGAGAGAAAGTCTGCCCCCTACTAGATCCGTTTCCGGATTGGGGGCCCTCACTTCATGCTGTCTTAGGGGCAGCAGCAGGTTTTCTGGCCTGCTTGCCCTTGTTCCAGGTCTGGTTAGGTTTCCAGCCCTGTCTGAATCGAGCAACAGATCCTTCCTGTTTTGGAGCGGAGGAAGTTGATGCTGCTCCTGCCTTGAAGTTACGAAAGGCACGAAAATTAGACTGTCTAGCCCTTGGTTTGGCTCTGTCTTGAGGCAGGGCATGGCCCTTACCTCCAGTAATGTCAGCGATAATTTCTTTCAAACCGGGCCCGAATAATGTCTGCCCTTTGAAAGGTATGTTAAGCAATTTAGATTTAGAAGTCACATCGGCTGACCAGGATTTTAGCCACAGCGCTCTGCGCGCCTGAATGGCGAATCCGGAATTCTTAGCCGTAAGTTTAGTTAGATGTACTACGGCATCAGAAATAAATGAATTAGCTAGCTTAAGGGCTTTAAGCTTGTTTGTAATCTCATCCAATGGAGCTGATTCAAGGGTCTCTTCCAGAGACTCAAACCAGAATGCCGCCGCAGCCGTGACAGGCGCAATGCATGCGAGTGGTTGTAATATAAAACCTTGTTGAGTAAACATTTTCTTAAGGTAACCCTCTAACTTTTTATCCATTGGATCTGAAAAGGCACAGCTATCCTCCACCGGGATAGTAGTACGCTTAGCCAGAGTAGAAACTGCTCCCTCCACCTTAGGGACCGTCTGCCATAAGTCCCGTGTGGTGGCGTCTATTGGAAACATTTTTCTAAATATAGGAGGGGGGGAAAAAGGGTACACCGGGCCTATCCCACTCCTTGGTAATAATCTCTGTAAGCCTCTTAGGTATAGGAAAGACGTCAGTACACGCCGGTACCGCATAGTATCTATCCAGCCTACATAATTTCTCTGGGATTGCAACCGTGTTACAATCATTCAGAGCCGCTAATACCTCCCCTAATAGTACACGGAGGTTCTCAAGCTTAAATTTAAAATTTGAAATGTCTGAATCCAGTCTATTTGGATCAGATCCGTCACCTACAGAATGAAGCTCACCGTCTTCATGCTCTGCCACTTGTGATGCAGTATCAGACATGGCTCTAACATTATCAGCGTACTCTGTTCTCACCCCAGAGTGGTCGCGTTTACCTCTAAGTTCTGGCAATTTAGATAAAACTTCAGTCATAACATTAGCCATGTCTTGTAAAGTGATTTGTAATGGCCGCCCTGATGTACTTGGCGCCACAATATCACGCACCTCCCGAGCGGGAGATGCAGGTACTGACACGTGAGAAGAGTTAGTCGGCATAACTTTCCCCTCAATGTCTGGTGAAATTTTCTTTACATGTACAGATTGGCTTTTATTTAAAGTAGCATCAATGCAATTAGTACACAAATTTCTATTGGGCTCCACATTGGTCTTAGAACATATTGCACAAAGAGATTCCTCTGTGTCAGACATGTTTAAACAAACTAGCAATTAGACTAGCAAGCTTGGAAAATACTTTTCAAACAATTTTCAAGTAATATAAAAAACGTTACTGTGCCTTTAAGAAGCACACAAAAAACTGTCACAGTTGAAATAACAAATAACCGGATTAGTTATAGAAACCAATTTTTTACAGTAAAAGCATTGATTTAGCAAAGGAATGCACCCACTAGCAAATGGATGATTAACCCCTTAATACCGGAAAAACGTATAACAATAAAATATAAACGTTTTATCACAGTCAAAACACAGTCTCACAGGTCTGCTGTGAGTGATTACCTCCCTCAAAACTAGTTTTGGAGACCCCTGAGCTCTGTAGAGACGTCCTGGATCATGCAGGGAGAATAATGGAGACTTGTGACTGAATTTCTACTGCGTAGAAAAGCGCCAAAATAGGCCCCTCCCACTCATAATACAACAGTGGGGAAGCTCAATAAACTGACTTTATTTAAAATAAACGACAGCCAAGTGGAAATATAATGCCCATAAAATTTTTCACCAAGTACCTCAGAGAAAAAAACGATTAACCTGCCAGTAAACGTTTTAATATAAATATATGAAATGACATTAAAAGCCTGTTGCTAGTCGCTCTCACTGCAGAAAGGCTATAAGTTATATGTATACAGTATTTTCTTAGTGAAGTGCCCTTCCCCAGAAATACCTCAGTGCCAACATACATACATAACAGCCTGATACCAGTTGCTACTACTGCATTTAAGGCTGTACTTACATTTTAACGGTATTAGCAGTATTTTCTCAGTCAATTCCATTCCTTAGAAAATAATATACTGCAACATACCTCTTTGCAGGTGAACCCTGCCCGCTGTCCCCTGTTCTGAAGTTACCCCGCTCCTCAGAAGGCCGAGAACAGCAAATGGATCTTAGTTACGTCCGCTAAGATCATACACAAACTCAGGCAGATTCTTCTTCTAATGCTGCCTGAGAAAAAACAACACACTCCGGTGCCGTTTAAAATAACAAACTTTTGATTGAAGAAATAAAAACTAAGTTTTAATAACCACTGTCCTCTCACACATCCTATTGATTAGTTAGGTGCAAGAGAATGACTGGGTATGACGTAGCGGGGAGGAGCTATATAGCAGCTCTGCTTGGGTGATCCTCTTGCACTTCCTGTTAGGGAGGAGTTAATATCCCATAAGTAATGGATGACCCGTGGACTGACTACACTTAACAGGAGAAATGGAGAAGATGTAACTTCTCGTGGAAGGGGAGGATGTCCGTGAACAAGATGAATATACTACCATGCCTTATCTTTTTAGAGCCCTCCCAATTAAAATAATATACTGTACTCCGAATTGACAGCCATACAGTCTGAAATTTTGACATTTATTAGAGGGGAAAAACGGCTAGAATATCCAATACAATAATGACAAAGCACAGAACCTTAGGATGCTTGGGAATACCTAATTTACCGGAATACTATAGATCGGCAAGATTGGCTCAAAATGCTTTAATCTGCAGATCAAATAGGGATGCAAGTTGTATTAAAATTCAGTCAGATATGGGGAATGGGACGCACACGATACAATCATTTGGGACTCAAGGCCATTATCTTGTCAACCAAAGAGGGGTGGGTCTCATGTGACAGATACCACAAGGTATATCTGGTCTGAATTTGCTTTGAAAAAGCGACTGTGGCCAATCAGATACCTGCTGGGGAGGGAGTTTGGGAGTGAAATTGCCAAATGGGAACATAAAGGCCTATATCGAGTGGCAGATCTTCTAGTACACAATAAAATAATGACATTCTCCCAATTACAGGAAAAAATAGCCCCAGTTGAGTTGCATTGGTATTTATACCTGCAAATATTATCCTCACTAAATAAATATATTAAAACAAGTACAAGCAAGACTAAGACAACTTTGGAACTTATATGAGCAGAACGTACCAGTCCTAAAGACGTCATAACTAGATTATATATTGCTCTACAAATAAACGGAGACGCATCCAAAAACTCAGCTATGCTTAGATGGGAAACGGAACTAGAGACCTGCCTGGAAAAGAAACATGGGACAATATTTTCAATTTGGCCTCTAGGGGTCTCTTGAGTGCAGACCTAAAAGAGAATTCCCTAAAAAACAGAATTTATGTTTACCTGATAAATTACTTTCTCCAACGGTGTGTCCGGTCCACGGCGTCATCCTTACTTGTGGGATATTCTCTTCCCCAACAGGAAATGGCAAAGAGCCCAGCAAAGCTGGTCACATGATCCCTCCTAGGCTCCGCCTACCCCAGTCATTCGACCGACGTTAAGGAGGAATATTTGCATAGGAGAAACCATATGGTACCGTGGTGACTGTAGTTAAAGAAAATAAATTATCAGACCTGATTAAAAAAACCAGGGCGGGCCGTGGACCGGACACACCGTTGGAGAAAGTAATTTATCAGGTAAACATAAATTCTGTTTTCTCCAACATAGGTGTGTCCGGTCCACGGCGTCATCCTTACTTGTGGGAACCAATACCAAAGCTTTAGGACACGGATGAAGGGAGGGAGCAAATCAGGTCACCTAAATGGAAGGCACCACGGCTTGCAAAACCTTTCTCCCAAAAATAGCCTCAGAAGAAGCAAAAGTATCAAACTTGTAAAATTTGGTAAAAGTGTGCAGTGAAGACCAAGTCGCTGCCCTACATATCTGATCAACAGAAGCCTCGTTCTTGAAGGCCCATGTGGAAGCCACAGCCCTAGTGGAATGAGCCGTGATTCTTTCGGGAGGCTGCCGTCCGGCAGTCTCGTAAGCCAATCTGATGATGCTTTTAATCCAAAAAGAGAGAGAGGTAGAAGTTGCTTTTTGACCTCTCCTTTTACCGGAATAAACAACAAACAAGGAAGATGTTTGTCTAAAATCCTTTGTAGCATCTAAATAGAATTTTAGAGCGCGAACAACATCCAAATTGTGCAACAAACGTTCCTTCTTTGAAACTGGTTTCGGACACAGAGAAGGTACGATAATCTCCTGGTTAATGTTTTTGTTAGAAACAACTTTTGGAAGAAAACCAGGTTTAGTACGTAAAACCACCTTATCTGCATGGAACACCAGATAAGGAGGAGAACACTGCAGAGCAGATAATTCTGAAACTCTTCTAGCAGAAGAAATTGCAACTAAAAACAAAACTTTCCAAGATAATAACTTAATATCAACGGAATGTAAGGGTTCAAACGGAACCCCCTGAAGAACTGAAAGAACTAAGTTGAGACTCCAAGGAGGAGTCAAAGGTTTGTAAACAGGCTTAATTCTAACCAGAGCCTGAACAAAGGCTTGAACATCTGGCACAGCTGCCAGATTTTTGTGAAGTAACACAGACAAGGCAGAAATCTGTCCCTTCAGGGAACTAGCAGATAATCCTTTTTCCAATCCTTCTTGAAGGAAGGATAGAATCTTAGGAATCTTAACCTTGTCCCAAGGGAATCCTTTAGATTCACACCAACAGATATATTTTTTCCAAATTTTGTGGTAAATCTTTCTAGTTACAGGCTTTCTGGCCTGAACAAGAGTATCGATAACAGAATCTGAGAACCCTCGCTTCGATAAGATCAAGCGTTCAATCTCCAAGCAGTCAGCTGGAGTGAAACCAGATTCGGATGTTCGAACGGACCCTGAACAAGAAGGTCTCGTCTCAAAGGTAGCTTCCAAGGTGGAGCCGATGACATATTCACCAGATCTGCATACCAAGTCCTGCGTGGCCACGCAGGAGCTATCAAGATCACCGACGCCCTCTCCTGATTGATCCTGGCTACCAGCCTGGGGATGAGAGGAAACGGCGGGAACACATAAGCTAGTTTGAAGGTCCAAGGTGCTACTAGTGCATCCACTAGAGCCGCCTTGGGATCCCTGGATCTGGACCCGTAGCAAGGAACTTTGAAGTTCTGACGAGAGGCCATCAGATCCATGTCTGGAATGCCCCACAGCTGAGTGACTTGGGCAAAGATTTCCGGATGGAGTTCCCACTCCCCCGGATGCAATGTCTGACGACTCAGAAAATCCGCTTCCCAATTTTCCACTCCTGGGATGTGGATAGCAGACAGGTGGCAGGAGTGAGACTCCGCCCATAGAATGATTTTGGTCACTTCTTCCATCGCCAGGGAACTCCTTGTCCCCCCCTGATGGTTGATGTACGCAACAGTTGTCATGTTGTCTGATTGAAACCGTATGAACTTGGCCCTCGCTAGCTGAGGCCAAGCTTTGAGAGCATTGAATATCGCTCTCAGTTCCAGAATATTTATCGGTAGAAGAGATTCTTCCCGAGACCAAAGACCCTGAGCTTTCAGGGATCCCCAGACCGCGCCCCAGCCCATCAGACTGGCGTCGGTCGTGACGATGACCCACTCCGGTCTGCGGAATGTCATCCCTTGTGACAGGTTGTCCAGGGACAGCCACCAACGGAGTGAGTCTCTGGTCCTCTGATTTACTTGTATCTTCGGAGACAAGTCTGTATAGTCCCCATTCCACTGACTGAGCATGCACAGTTGTAATGGTCTTAGATGAATGCGCGCAAAAGGAACTATGTCCATTGCCGCTACCATCAAACCGATCACTTCCATGCACTGCGCTATGGAAGGAAGAGGAACGGAATGAAGTATCCGACAAGAGTCTAGAAGTTTTGTTTTTCTGGCCTCTGTCAGAAAAATCCTCATTTCTAAGGAGTCTATTATTGTTCCCAAGAAGGGAACCCTTGTTGACGGAGATAGAGAACTCTTTTCCACGTTCACTTTCCATCCGTGAGATCTGAGAAAGGCCAGGACAATGTCCGTGTGAGCCTTTGCTTGAGGAAGGGACGACGCTTGAATCAGAATGTCGTCCAAGTAAGGTACTACAGCAATGCCCCTTGGTCTTAGCACAGCTAGAAGGGACCCTAGTACCTTTGTGAAAATCCTTGGAGCAGTGGCTAATCCGAAAGGAAGCGCCACAAACTGGTAATGCTTGTCCAGGAATGCGAACCTTAGGAACCGATGATGTTCCTTGTGGATAGGAATATGTAGATACGCATCCTTTAAATCCACTGTGGTCATGAATTGACCTTCCTGGATGGAAGGAAGAATAGTTCGAATGGTTTCCATCTTGAACGATGGAACCTTGAGAAACTTGTTTAAGATCTTGAGATCTAAGATTGGTCTGAACGTTCCCTCTTTTTTGGGAACTATGAACAGATTGGAGTAGAACCCCATCCCTTGTTCTCTTAATGGAACAGGATGAATCACTCCCATTTTTAACAGGTCTTCTACACAATGTAAGAATGCCTGTCTTTTTATGTGGTCTGAAGACAACTGAGACCTGTGGAACCTCCCCCTTGGGGGAAGCCCCTTGAATTCCAGAAGATAACCTTGGGAGACTATTTCTAGCGCCCAAGGATCCAGAACATCTCTTGCCCAAGCCTGAGCGAAGAGAGAGAGTCTGCCCCCCACCAGATCCGGTCCCGGATCGGGGGCCAACATTTCATGCTGTCTTGGTAGCAGTGGCAGGTTTCTTGGCCTGCTTTCCCTTGTTCCAGCCTTGCATTGGTCTCCAAGCTGGCTTGGCTTGAGAAGTATTACCCTCTTGCTTAGAGGACGTAGCACTTTGGGCTGGTCCATTTCTACGAAAGGGACGAAAATTAGGTTTATTTTTTGCCTTAAAAGGCCGATCCTGAGGAAGGGCGTGGCCCTTACCCCCAGTGATATCAGAGATAATCTCTTTCAAGTCAGGGCCAAACAGCGTTTTCCCCTTGAAAGGAATGTTAAGTAGCTTGTTCTTGGAAGACGCATCAGCTGACCAAGATTTCAACCAAAGCGCTCTGCGCGCCACAATAGCAAACCCAGAATTCTTAGCCGCTAACCTAGCCAAATGCAAAGTGGCGTCTAGGGTGAAAGAATTAGCCAATTTGAGAGCATTGATTCTGTCCATAATCTCCTCATAAGGAGGAGAATCACTATCGACCGCCTTTATCAGCTCATCGAACCAGAAACATGCGGCTGTAGCTACAGGGACAATGCATGAAATTGGTTGTAGAAGGTAACCCTGCTGAACAAACATCTTTTTTAGTAAACCTTCTAATTTTTTATCCATAGGATCTTTGAAAGCACAACTATCCTCTATGGGTATAGTGGTGCGTTTGTTTAAAGTGGAAACCGCTCCCTCGACCTTGGGGACTGTCTGCCATAAGTCCTTTCTGGGGTCGACCATAGGAAACAATTTTTTAAATATGGGGGGAGGGACGAAAGGAATACCGGGCCTTGCCCATTCTTTATTAACAATGTCCGCCACCCGCTTGGGTATAGGAAAAGCTTCTGGGAGCCCCGGGACCTCTAGGAACTTGTCCATTTTACATAGTTTCTCTGGGATGACCAACTTGTCACAATCATCCAGAGTGGATAATACCTCCTTAAGCAGAATGCGGAGATGTTCCAACTTAAATTTAAACGTAATCACATCAGGTTCAGCTTGTTGAGAAATGTTCCCAGAATCAGTAATTTCTCCCTCAGACAAAACCTCCCTGGCCCCATCAGACTGGGTTAGGGGCCCTTCAGAACCATTATTATCAGCGTCGTCATGCTCTTCAGTATCTAAAACAGAGCAGTCGCGCTTACGCTGATAAGTGTTCATTTTGGCTAAAATGTTTTTGACAGAATTATCCATTACAGCCGTTAATTGTTGCATAGTAAGGAGTATTGGCGCGCTAGATGTACTAGGGGCCTCCTGAGTGGGCAAGACTCGTGTAGACGAAGGAGGGAATGATGCAGTACCATGCTTACTCCCCTCACTTGAGGAATCATCTTGGGTATCATTGTTATTGTCACATAAATCACATTTATTTAAATGAATGGGAATTCTGGCTTCCCCACATTCAGAACACAGTCTATCTGGTAGTTCAGACATGTTAAACAGGCATAAACTTGATAACAAAGTACAAAAAACGTTTTAAAATAAAACCGTTACTGTCACTTTAAATTTTAAACTGAACACACTTTATTACTGCAATTGCGAAAAAACATGAAGGAATTGTTCAAAATTCACCAAATTTTCACCACAGTGTCTTAAAGCCTTAAAAGTATTGCACACCAAATTTGGAAGCTTTAACCCTTAAAATAACGGAACCGGAGCCGTTTTTAACTTTAACCCCTTTACAGTCCCTGGTATCTGCTTTGCTGAGACCCAACCAAGCCCAAAGGGGAATACGATACCAAATGACGCCTTCAGAAAGTCTTTTCTAAGTATCAGAGCTCCTCTCACATGCGACTGCATGTCATGCCTCTCAAAAACAAGTGCGCAACACCGGCGCGAAAATGAGGCTCTGCCTATGATTTGGGAAAGCCCCTAAAGAATAAGGTGTCTAAAACAGTGCCTGCCGATATTATTATATCAAAATACCCAGAATAAATGATTCCTCAAGGCTAAATATGTGTTAATAATGAATCGATTTAGCCCAGAAAAAGTCTACAGTCTTAATAAGCCCTTGTGAAGCCCTTATTTACGATCTTAATAAACATGGCTTACCGGATCCCATAGGGAAAATGACAGCTTCCAGCATTACATCGTCTTGTTAGAATGTGTCATACCTCAAGCAGCAAGAGACTGCTCACTGTTCCCCCAACTGAAGTTAATTGCTCTCAACAGTCCTGTGTGGAACAGCCATGGATTTTAGTGACGGTTGCTAAAATCATTTTCCTCATACAAACAGAAATCTTCATCTCTTTTCTGTTTCTGAGTAAATAGTACATACCAGCACTATTTCAAAATAACAAACTCTTGATTGAATAATAAAAACTACAGTTAAACACTAAAAAACTCTAAGCCATCTCCGTGGAGATGTTGCCTGTACAACGGCAAAGAGAATGACTGGGGTAGGCGGAGCCTAGGAGGGATCATGTGACCAGCTTTGCTGGGCTCTTTGCCATTTCCTGTTGGGGAAGAGAATATCCCACAAGTAAGGATGACGCCGTGGACCGGACACACCTATGTTGGAGAAACTATATTTAGATGGTACCTGTCCCCTCTGCGAACATCGCATATGACCCAAAACAAATCCAGGTTATGTTACAGGGGTTGTAAGGAAATAGGTACATATAAACATACGTGGTGGGAATGTGGGGAAATACAAAATACTTGGAGATCACTTTCCTGTTGGATGATCACATACACATTTCTATTACACAAGCATTACTTCATGAAAATATTCAGAGGTACAATAGACCCATTATTGCCTTTATTAGAATTTAATGTACGGTAACGAGATTGTGTATAGCAAAATATTGGAAGGTAGGTACTCCCCCATGGATAGACGTTAAAAATAAAATCCAACACATATACACTATGTATGAGTCGGCATCTTGGTCTCATGGTACCAAGGAAGCCAACAAGGAAGTGTGGTATTATTGGAACCTTAGAAATGGGTCCTGTTACTCTGGATAGCTTTGTTTCCTATGGGTATCGGATTTAGAGTTTTAATGGTTATGAGGTCTGTAAGTGGGCTTCCTACCTGACAAGCTTATTAGCTCTTAAAGTAAACTCAGTCTTTGACATACCGTTTATATTTGATTATAATAGTTAATTTTTACTTATTTTCCAAGTTTTTCCCACCCCTAATGGTACATTCACATGGCACAAAGTCATTCTCTTCCAGATTTATATCTACATTCTTGAAGCTAAGTTGGTTTAACTCAGGAAAATAATCGCTAGAGTCAAATATTGCATGTTTGTGTAAGCTGAATAAGAATTACTATGGACTTTTATGGTAACTTATAAAAAGATTTGTTAACTAATATTCCTTGTTAATTGATATTCAAATATATGATGTAAAAACTCTGTTCAAGTCAACAATTGTAGCCATTCACAAAGAATGACTGTGGTGTATTATACCTTAAACAAAAAGCTTTAATAAAAATGATTTAAACTTAAATGTTATATCACAAAACATAGCCATAACTGCTTGAAGAAACAACATTACACAAACATATAATCGTAGACATGCTAAACAAACCTAAAAGTATGTCACGTTTAAGGGCAGTCTCCATATCCTTTACATTTTTAATGTTAATGTATCTTCCGCCCCCCTTCTACTAGTGACTTAGAGAGCAGTGCCACTTGCTCTATACGCAGTAGGTAATGCACCCTCCTGATATCTGGGTTTAAGTCCACAGACAACAAGACTAGCCATTATCATAAAGGCAGTATAAAATACAAATTGTTATGCATTTTTAAACTGATGAAACCAATTAGGGACATATTTGCAGAAGAGTTAGCCTTGAAAAACCAGCAGGGTGCATTTTAAGTTCTGAGAGTTAGAAATTGCTCAGCTTTCAGAGCTAATTTACATGACAATGGGACAACATAAATAAATGTATTGAATAGTTGCTTTATTATACACAAATAAGAATTGTATATAAAAATCTCAAGGTGTTAACCGTCTCAACTGGGATTAATCTACAACAAAGAATAGAAAGAGTATATAAATAATGTAACAAATCTTCAATCACAGATCAAAAATGTATATATAAATATAACAATAATAAAGTGAATACATACACACCTAAATATTTTTATGTATGTATATACTGTATACACGTGTATTTATGTGTTTATATGTGTATATATCAATTTATACTTTTGAGCCCTTTCCCCTCCAATCCTGAAATCCTGTAGCACCAGCAAGGTCCCCCCCCTGCTCAAGAAAGCACATGTACAGGCCCCGTCTGACGTTTGCCAATGAACATCTGAATGATTCAGAGGAAAACTGGGTGAAAGTGTTGTGGTCAGACGAGACCAAAATCGACTCAACTCGCCGTGTTTGGAGGAAGAGGAAAGCTGCCTATGACCCCAAGAACACCATCCAGACCGTCAAACATGGAGGTGGAAACCTTATGCTTTAGGGGTGTTTTTCTGCTAAGGGGACAGGACAACTTCACTGCATCAAAGGTACGATGGACGGGGCCATGTACGGTAAAATCTTGGGCTTACAACCTCCTTCCCTCAGCCAGGGCATTGAAAATGGGTCGTGGATGGGTATTACAGCATGACAATGACCCAAAACACATGGCCAAAGCAACAAAGGAATGGCTCAAGTAGAAGCATTCAATATTTATTTCCAATTCGTGATATTAGATCAAATGTCGACGTTTCGGCCCTTCTTTGGGCCTTTCTCAAGAAAATATGTTATGCAACCATAAGATGTTTATCTATTTTTCTTTTTTACAAAAAACAATAGATAAAATAGAATATTTATAAATAAAAAGAACATTTTATCATATGTGAAGAACATAGGAATGTAGAATATTTATTACTCACTTGCGGTGTCAGATAGGCATTAGGTTTTTTTTTTTAAGCTGCGCTCTCCATTGAAGTCTATGGGAGAAGATAGCACTATCGCAAACATTTTCCTTTCAACTTGTAATTTTAAAAGTTTATTTAAAAATAAAGTGTAGTTTGATTTATGACTTACTAAAGAAAATAAATAAATTCTTATCGTTTCTGCGCCGCAGTAGATTGCGAAAATCAGCGCCTCCGGTCCCCAACAGCGCAGCGCTCTTTATCAATGAGGTGACGATTCTACGTCTAAACCAATAGCTGACATCCTAGCGTGGGCGGCTGGAGCCACTGAATTTTGTGATCTACTGCGGCGGAGAAATTGTGAAATTAGCACCCATTTTTTAGTGTCATGAATAAAACTACACTTTATTGTTAGTGATGGTAAATCCTAGCGTTTTTTTTAAACGCTTGAATTTACCATCAGATAACTCTGTAACAGAGAATAAATGCAGCGCATCCACAATCTAAGTGCAGTATTTAAAAGCAACACTTTATTATAAAACGATGTTGCACTCACAAAGGTGCTCTCAAACATATGAGGTATGTATCTGCCTTGAAAGATAATAACAGTCCCACGCCAGCTGTACGATTCAGTTTCCACTCTATATCAGTAGATAGTCTTGACTCTATTTAGGTCGTATATATAAGGGAAATTGGTAATTACGTAGCTACCAGGGACATAGGTGTAAAAATAAACAATCAAATGTATGGAAATTGCGTGATAACACTACACAGAATGAACCGTTTATGCCGACTGCAGTCCAATCCGTGCTGCATTCACACTCAATTCTCCTTCAACAAGTTGTGGGCGTGGCCTTACACGTTTTGTGGGCTCCTCCCCGCTTCGTCAGAGGCTATGCCCTATCTGTCTATACTCCTCCCTTTTAACTTAGTCACTTGCTACACCCCCCACCGCTGATAGGTTAGTGTTGATGGGTGTGTGAGAAATCGGAGTGCCCCATATTCCATTGATCCAATACCTGAGCCGTAACACTATTTACTTCATATGTCGTGTCACTACTCAACTTTCTAATAACAATGTGCGGCGCTCCATATGACACGCAGGGAAAATAAGTCAGCTGTTTATCCACTAATCGTAATGCATGTATTATATTTCATTCGAAAATGTATAATTTCAATATCCATCTACCTACTCAAATTCACAATATATACAAATTAAAAATACTATATGAATATATAATATTGAATAAAATGTAGTAAGAACATTATATATTCATAAAATACACATGCTGATGACATATTTGTACATCAATGCGTAAATTTCTAAATAAACACCATAATATATACATATCTATATCCCTCATGAAAAATTATGAAATAAAACAACCTACTTCCTAGTTTTAACCCCTACTAGTAATAATGGGAGATGTCTAAGGAATATATAGTTAGTATCTATGGGAGGATACTATTTACGAGTGTCTAACTTCCAAGTCGTATGGCTGTAATAATGACCACTTAATAAATTCTAAAAATCCCCAAACCTAGGGTCTGCATTAGATGTCTAAAAATGCTGCCAAATCAATATCCCAATTGAGACCCCCAGGACCCATAGTACCCAACCTATGGATCCAGAAGCTCTCACACTGTCTAAGCTGTAGGAGGCTATCACCTCCTCTCACAGACCTCTTTACATGTTCAATGCCTATAACTGTCAGGCCAGTACTGTCTTTATTATGTACCTCTAGAAAACGGGCTGACACTCCATGGGTGTCCAAGCCTACCTCTATGTTTCTAAGGTGCTCGCTGAACCTCGTCTTGACTGGATGTTTAGTACGTCCTATATAGATTTTATCACACGAGCACCTTAGAAGATATACTACATAGTTCGTCTTACATGTTATTATTCCTTTAATTTTATAATTTCTATCACCTCTGGTCATACCAAAGTGTTGATTATTTGGGTCTACGTATTTATTTCCTTTTTTTGTTTTTTGGCTCTACAAACCACACCTCCTCTACACCCCCCTTCGTCTGGTTCTATCCCTCTTTTTGGGTTCCTGGTCCCTTCTTGGAAGGTTTCCTTTGGGCGTTGGCCTAAAAAAAAAAAAAAACGTCTCTCAACCTGTTCCTTTCTGAATGGAAAATAACCCCCTATTTCATTCTGTTCTCTTTTATTTGGGTTATTGTTATTCTTCCCTTTATGGCCATTCTTATTGTTATAATTACTGTTATTACTAGTGTTCCCCAATTCTGAAAGTTTATTTTTGGTCTGGCTCCCAAATCTCCTCTATATTGAAAATCAGGGTTATTTTGGGAGAAAAACCTCCTTTCTCTATACTGTTCCATATTACTATGATTTACCTCTTCTCTTTTCCTATATGTATTTTCAGTATAGTTTCCTTTAGTCATAGTAGGGGTTCCCCTATTTGGGTATTGTCCCCGTTTATCATTTTTCTTGACTACCTTATATTTTGGTTGGCCATTTATATACATTCTTTGTTCCTGCCCTCCCTTTTTACTGGGACTTATTGGCTTTTTATTGTCCCCTGCAGGCTCTTCATTTTCCTCTGTTCCCTGTGCTTCTGGGTTTATATTCCCATAGAGGGCATTGTACATTTTTTTCTTATTTTTAATGATCTCAGATTCAAAGTGTTTCAAAGCTGTCCTATTTCTGTTATCCAATTCCTTATAAAGGATATCTTCCTTATATGCGTTTAAAACACTTACAATCTGAGTGATTTCATTCGTGAGTTTCTCCACTTTTTTTATCCCTATATCTTTTAAGGATAGAAATACATTTTCTTCAACACTCATTCATAGCTTCCTCCCACTCACTATGGAATTCTACTTCATCTAACTAAAAAATAGATGTTTTTTGTAACTTTAATCCTTTTGGAATAATCCCATATTTGTCAAAAATTTCCAATGTTATTAAATCATACCAACAATTTATTTGCGATCTACTTAGCTTTTCTAATCTTCGAAATAAAACGTTGGGATCTTTTTCCTCATCTCCCACTTTGGTATGACCAGAGGTGATAGAAATTATAAGATTAAAGGATTATTAACATGTAAGACGAACTATGTAGTGTATCTTCTAAGGTGCTCGTGTGATAAAATCTATATAGGACGTACTTAACATCCAGTCAAGACGAGGTTCAGCAAGCACCTTAGAAACATAGAGGTAGGCTTGGACACCCATGGAGTGTCTGCCCTTTTTCTAGAGGTACATAATAAAGACAGTACTGGCCTGACAGTTATAGGCATTGAACATGTAAAGAGGTCTGTGAGAGGAGGTGATCGCCTCCTAAAGCTTAGACAGCGTGAGGCCTTCTGGATCCATAGGTTGGGTACTATGGGTCCTGGGGGTTTCAATCGGGATATTTATTTGGCAGCATTTTTAGACATCTAATGCAGACCCTAGGTTTTGGGATTTTAAGAATTTATTAAGTGGTCATTATTACAGCCATACGACTTGGAAGTTAGGTAGACACTCGTAAATAGTATCCTCCCATAGATACTAACTATATATTCCTTAGACATCTCCCATTATTACTAGATGGGGTTAAAACTAGGAAGTAGGTAGTTTTATATCATATTTTTTCATGAGGGATATAGATATGTATATATCATGGTGTATATTTAGAATTTTACATATTGATGTGCAAATATATAATCAGCATGTGTATATTATTATATAATGTTCTTACTACATTTTATTCAATATTATATATTCATATAGTATTTTTAATTGTATATATTATTGTGAATTTGAGTAGATAGTTGGATATTGAAATTATACATTTCAGAATGAAATACATGCATTACGATTAGTGGATAAACAGTTGACTTATTTTCCCTGAGTGTCATACGGAGCGCAGCACACTTATTAGAAAGTTGGGTAGTGACACGACATATGAAGTAAGGAGTGTTACGGCTCAGGTATTAGATTAATGGAATATGAGGCACTCCCATTTCTCACACACCCATCAACACTAACCTATCAGCGGTGGGGGGTGTAGCAAGTGACGAAGTTAAAAGGGAGGAGTATAGACAGATAGGGCATAGCCTCTGACAAAGCGGGGAGGAGCCCGCAAAACACGTAAGGCCACGCCCACAACTTGTTGAAGGAGAAGTGAGTGTGAACGCAGCACGGATTGGACTGCAGCCGGCATAAACAGTTCATTCCGTGTAGTGTTATCACACGATCTCCAAACATTTGAGTGTTTATTTTTACACCTATGTCCCTGGTAGCTACGTAATTACCAGTTTCCCTTATATATACAACCTAAACAGAGTCAAGACTATCTACTGATATAGAGTGGAAACTGAATCGTACAGCTGGAGTGGGACTGTTACTATCTTTCAAGGCAGACACATACCTCATATGTTTGAGAGCACCTTTGTGAGTGTAACATCGTTTTATGTTTTATAATAAAGTGTTGCTTTTAAATATCTGTACTGCACTTAGATTGTGGATGGGCTCCATTTATTCTCTGTTACAGAGTTTTCTGTTGCATATTTACTAAAGCCTGAGAGTGGACACCGGTGCGCTAAGAAGGAGCAGCAAACCCATTACATCCCGGACCAAGTAAAATATTTATAATCCGGACTATATTTTAAGAAGTGATGAATTTCTAAGAGACAGATCAGTTAACAGCTGTGTTATTAACCCTTGCACACCCATTGTTTATGTGATTTATTTTTTGATGTGCAGGGTATTACTTCCAGTCTAATTGTCTAATGGAATTATAAGGAGACTAGGTTTTTATCATTGTTTTTAAATTTCATGTGGCGCTGTCCATAAGGTTGTATCTGTTAAGTTTTGTATTTACCATCACTTTAACATAAAATCTCTTTACAGGCACAACAATGGACAAATGGTAAACAGTACATTTATTTGAGTGGGCGCCATTAAGCCGGCACCACCATCAAGCTCCAAAAGAGACTACAGCGCATCCAGAACGCCTCGGCCAGACTAATCCTTGACATCCCTCGTCAATGCCACATCACTAAACACCTGCGGGACCTGCACTGGCTCCCCATCAACAAAAGAATAACCTTCAAGCTTCTCACCCACGCATTCAAGGCCCTCCACAACGTCAGTCCCGAATACTTGAACCACCGCGTTACCTTCTACACCCCTGCCAGACAACTTCGATCGGCCAACCAAGCCCTCGCAATCATACCCCGCATCAGGAAAACCACAGCGGGAGGCAGATCCTTCTCTCACCTGGCAGTCAAGACTTGGAACACCCTCCCGTTGCACATAAGACAAGCTACCGCTCTTACTAAGTTCAGAAAGGACCTCAAGACTTGGCTCTTCGACTGAACTGCAACCCTCAGCGCCTTGAGACCCTTACGGGTGAATAGCCGCGCTTTACAAGATAGATACATTTACGTTAAATTCCCTAATATGAGGCAGGGTTGATTTGATTTAAATCAAATTGATTTTAATCACCAGTCAGTAAGACCAATTTAAATTGTGGTTTTCATTTTTAGAATAAATACATTTTCAGATTATTTTCCAGTTATATCAGACCATTACTGATTTGGTTATATATCATTAGATATGCATAGATAGATCTAAGTGATCAAAGATCAAAATCCTGGGACAGTGGATCCTCATTCTGTGATACCATGTCCCATATTCACTTTATTATTGTTGTCACATGTTTAATTAAATATAAAGAATACCAAGAAAACTAAGCAAAAAAGATAATAGATTTTAATGAAGTTGTTTAAATGTCCAATTTCTATCCAATTTATTTACCGTAAGTGTAATTTGCACGGTTGATGTTTTTGTTAGAAATATCATTTATTCTTGGAATTGTACAAAGAACAAGCTTTTTTGTAATACAGTTATTGTGGAACAAGTCGCTCTTAAAAATGATTTTTAAATAAAGAGAATGATCGAGGTGGAAATAAACAACAGTATTCTTCATAGAACAAATTTCACTGCCAGGAAATGTTTCTCAAGCAGTTTTTTTCCTGAAAAAACATGTAACAATGAACACAGGAACTATCAATAATGAAAGCCAAGGAAGCTGTTTTGTTTGTCTTTAAAGGGACAGTCAACACCAAAAATGTTATCGTTTTAAAATATTGATAATCCCTTTATTGCCTATTTCTCAGTTTTGCATAACTAACACTTATTTTAATAAACGTTTTACCTCTGTGATTGCCTTATATCTAATCCTCTGCAGACTGCACCCTTTTCTCAGTTGTTTTGGCCAACATGCATTTTAGCCAATCAGTGCTGACTCACAAATAACTCCATGGGAGTGAGCACAATGTTATCTACGTGGCACACATGAACTAGCACTGTCTAGCTGTGAAATAAACGTCAAAATGCACTGCGATAAGGATTTATTTTTGTCTTTACTGCGCATTCATCTTGTGATGTATTCTCCGTCAGTGTTATTGCAATTACGCACTTAGAGGCCGGAGTAGATCAGCTACAATCACAGCAGTATTTGCGCATGTGTGACAGCAAGAAAAAATGGTTGCACAGAGGTCTGCAAATGTTCTGCGCATGCGATTAGGTCTCTGCAAATCGCACATGCGATCTGGAACGCACACAGAGCTAATAAATATAGCAATTTAAAGTATTGTGATTGGCCAATATTTTTAACAAAAGTCACAACCATTTTGAGGGTCTGGATTTGATGATGTCATTGGGGAAAAAATAAAATATACGTTATTACTATTGAAAACTTTGTTTTAGAATTCAAGTAAGTTCAATTTAATTCCAATAACATTATCTATCAAACAAAAGGTTGTTTATATGGTCACTTAAAGGGACGGCTACACCTTAGTCATCTTAAAGTCCTACCTTAGATTAAGCTGCAAATAGCCTCCTTCCACCCCCCACCCCCCCTAACTATATAATGCAGCAAGAATGGTAAAAAGGTTATTTTAAAATGAATATTGCTTCTGGCCACACTGAAATGTCTGCCAAACCGATGACATCACGAACTGGGCTACATCTATGCACTCTGGGCTACATCTATGGACAGTCTGATGAATCTAACTAGTGAGCCTTTTGTGATTGGATGCCATATGTACCCCAGATTGTGATGTTATCAGTGGGCTGAGCTTGGCAGCCATTAATGTGGCCAGAAACAATATTCATCTTAAAATAACTTTTTTACCATTCCTGCTGCATGATATCAAAAAGGGGCAGGAGGCTATTTGCAGCTTACACTAAGGTAAGACTTTAAGGTGACTAAGGTATAGACTGTCCATTTAAACAGTTTTATAACCCTTTAATTGACATTTCTGTTAAAATAAAAAGGTGAAGTAAAAACTATTTTAAAAGCGCCAAAAAAAAAAAAAAAAAAAGGAAAAAATAAAACTACTGTACTACTGTATTTATTTTTTGAACAAGCAATCTTTATTGCAAAATTCAAACACAAAAATAAAGACAAAGTTAAGTGTAAATCAAGGCCAATTAAACAAGAGATACATAATCTTTTGCAAATTATACAAAATGTTAGGTTTTGGTTACGGATGAGGTGATACAACTATACCAATGCAATGATCACTTGACATTTTAAAACAATGCAAAATGTAACTTCAGGTGACACCAAGAAAATTACAGCAGTCACTGAAGCGAATACTCGTGAAATGAGAAAGATAAGCCCTAACGCTGCCAATGTATCTAAACTAAATAACCTCTTAAATGGGACAGTAAAGCCAAAATTTAATTTACATGATTCAGATAGAGCATACAACACATAAATATAATACCCTAGTATACCACCGGTGGTTATAAGACTTAAAAGTCTTTGCATAGAATTAAATCTGGCTGTTTTTCCTTAAAAGTTTTGAAGACCTGAAAGGATATTTATCCACATTGTACTCTGTTGCGGTTTCACAATTAGTGACATAGGTACCCGATGGCTACTTACACAATATCACAAACCCCACTGTCACACTTTCACAGCTTGCCTTTCACGGTACTTATTTGGTATTACCCCACTCTTTGTGCATACTATAAACCAGGGTTCGGCAAACCCAGGAGCCAGGTAGCCACTGGCTCCTAGAATATTACCCCTGGCTCCTAACTTTTCTGGTTATTCTTCATATTTCTAGATACAAATACCACTGTCTGGCTCAAAGATTGACTGGCTCCTAAATATTCTGACTGCCTTCTAAATTTACCAAATTTATCAACCCCTGCTATTAACAGCACCCGATACCCCACTTATTTACAGGGTCTAATCACCAACCTCTTTCGGTGTTCTTATTTACAGGGTCTAATCACCAACCTCTTTCGGTGTTCTTATTTACAGGGTCTAATCACCAACCTCTTTCGGTGTTCTTATTTACAGGGTCTAATCACCAACCTCTTTCGGTGTTCTTATTTACAGGGTCTAATCACCAACCTCTTTCGGTGTTCTTATTTACAGGGTCTAATCACCAACCTCTTTCGGTGTTCTTATTTACAGGGTCTAATCACCAACCTCTTTCGGTGTTCTTATTTACAGGGTCTAATCACCAACCTCTTTCGGTGTTCTTATTTACAGGGTCTAATCACCAATCTCTTTCGGTGTTCTTATTTACAGGGTCTAATCACCAACCTCTTTCGGTGTTCTTATTTACAGGGTCTAATCACCAACCTCTTTCGGTGTTCTTATTTACAGGGTCTAATCACCAACCTCTTTCGGTGTTCTTATTTACAGGGTCTAATCACCAACCTCTTTCGGTGTTCTTATTTACAGGGTCTAATCACCAACCTCTTTCGGTGTTCTTATTTACAGGGTCTAATCACCAATCTCTTTCGGTGTTCTTATTTACAGGGTCTAATCACCAAAAAAAAACAACACAGTATTCTCCATAAAACAAATGTCACGTCTTGGCGTATGCTGCTCGTCTCCAGGGGTCACATGAGCCTGACGTCTGCCTTCTAGTGGGTGTGATACTTTCTTCAGGCTAGGGTTTACCTATAGTAGTTCTGTATCTTACAAGTCTCTGTAAAGTGTAGTTCTCAAAATCACAATAATCTTCACAAAGTATAGAATAAAAATGTCTCATAGATTCAGCCGTAGCCTAGATGAAGTGAGACGGCGGGATCAAGTGAACCCTGGAGACGAGCAGCATACGCTAAGAGCACACGAAACGCTGAAGGAGGCTGGTAATAATACACCCAGTGAGAAAGTGCAATATTGCCCACACAGAACACTGAAAGTGGTTGGTGACAGACCCTGTAAATAAGTGGGATATCGGGTGCTGTTTATAGTATGTACAAAGAGTGGGGGTAATACCAAACAATTACCGTGAAAGGCAAGCTGTGTAAGTGTGACAGTGGGGTTTGTGATATTGCGTAAGTAGCCATGGGGTACCTATGTCACTAATTGTGAAAGAGCAACAGAGTACAAAGTGGATAAATATTCTTTCGGGTCTACAAAAGTTTTTAGGAAAAATAACCAGATTACATTTTATGGAAAGACTTAAAAGGGACATAATACTCGTATGCTAAATCACTTGAAACAGATGCAGTATAACTGTAAAAAGCTGACAGGAAAATATCACCTGATCATCTCTATGTAAAAAAGGAAGATATTTTACCTCACAATTTCCTCAGCTCACCAGAGTAAGTGCTGTGTAAAAGTTATACTTCAGCTGCTGCCCAGCTGCAGGGGAAAAAAATAAATTAAAAAAATGAAGAAATGAACAGCAGCCAATCAGCATCAGCAGTGCTGAGGTCATGAACTCTTTTACTGTGATCTCATGAGATTTCACTTAAAGCTGATGAGATTTCATTGTAAACTTCCTTACACTGAATAGGGAAATAAGATGAGAGTGCACGTAAGCTCGCTCCTTCCGCTGTTCCGGGACAGACATACTGATTTGTTGCTTAGAAGTCCTTTACAATGGGATGTGGCTACTGAGAAACTTTTGAGGTAAAATATCTTTCTTTTTACATAGAGATGTTCAGGTGATATTTTCTAGTCAGCTTTTTACAGCTATGCTGCATCACTTTCAAGTGTTTCAACATTTGGGTATTATGGCCCTTTAAGTTTTATAACCACCAGTGGTATACTAGGATATTATATTTATGTAAAATAA
Source organism: Bombina bombina (assembly GCF_027579735.1). Classification (NCBI taxonomy): domain Eukaryota; kingdom Metazoa; phylum Chordata; class Amphibia; order Anura; family Bombinatoridae; genus Bombina; species Bombina bombina. The sequence goes on from NC_069510.1 coordinate 66,534,708, forward strand.
AAATAGATTAGCTTTTTGATATAACATTTATTTTTTTGAAGTCGGTCTATGCTGTTAAAGGCAAGGTTAAAGTCGCCTGCCACTATCATAATAGTATCCATATAGTTAAACAATTTGACCTTGAGTTTTACCCAGAATGCCTCATCACAGTTATTTGGACCATACACATTACATATGGTATAAATGAGTGATCCAATTTTTATTTTCATAATAATATAGCGCTCACCCAGGTCTAACTCTTGGGAAACAATTTCGTACTCCAAATTTTTCCTGAATAATATAGCCACCCCACGTTTACGGGAAGCACACAGGGTAAAAATAACCTCCTGGACCCAATTAACTTTTAGCTTTTTATGTTCTTGTTTGGACAGATGTGTTTCCTGTAAGAGAATTAAATCTGCCCTGCACTTATTTAAATGTGCTAATATTTTTTTACGTTTAATCGGGTTTGTGATACCGCCCATGTTCCATGACATAACCTTCAACATGGACATTTTATTTCAACATATATCATGTACCTACAGGACAGAAGATAATAAAAAAATAAAAAAAGAAGGTGAGCCCACGTCCCCCCCCCCCTCCCACGCCATCCCGGGGCATATATAAATGCCTTGTCCTCCTGTTCAACCATGTCATTAAAACACTAAGAGTGGGGTTGTTTATGTCATGCGCCATTAAGAGCGCACATCATCCCCCTATTCCTTTAGCTATTACCCTGTTTGCATTGATCTAAGTAAGTATTGGCCTCAAGAGGTGTATTTAGCGTAATTGTTTCATTGTTGATAAAAACAGAATTTATGCTTACCTGATAAATTACTTTCTCCAACGGTGTGTCCGGTCCACGGCGTCATCCTTACTTGTGGGATATTCTCTTCCCCAACAGGAAATGGCAAAGAGTCCCAGCAAAGCTGGTCACATGATCCCTCCTAGGCTCTGCCCACCCCAGTCATTCGACCGACGGACAGGAGGAAATATATATAGGAGAAACCATATGATACCATGGTGACTGTAGTTAGAGAAAATAATTCATCAGACCTGATTAAAAAACCAGGGCAGGCCGTGGACCGGACATACCGTTGGAGAAAGTAATTTATCAGGTAAGCATAAATTCTGTTTTCTCCAACATAGGTGTGTCCGGTCCACGGCGTCATCCTTACTTGTGGGAACCAATACCAAAGCTTTAGGACACGGATGAAGGGAGGGAGCAAATCAGGTCACCTAAATGGAAGGCACCACGGCTTGCAAAACCTCTCTCCCAAAAATAGCCTCCGAAGAAGCAAAAGTATCAAATTTGTAAAATTTGGCAAAAGTGTGCAGTGAAGACCAAGTCGCTGCCTTACATATCTGGTCAACAGAAGCCTCGTTCTTGAAGGCCCATGTGGAAGCCACAGCCCTAGTGGAGTGAGCTGTGATTCTTTCAGGAGGCTGCCGTCCGGCAGTCTCATAAGCCAATCGGATAATGCTTTTAAGCCAAAAGGAAAGAGAGGTAGAAGTCGCTTTTTGACCTCTCCTTTTACCAGAATAAACAACAAACAAGGAAGATGTTTGTCTGAAATCTTTAGTAGCCTCTAAATAGAATTTTAGAGCACGGACTACGTCCAAATTGTGTAACAAACGTTCCTTCTTTGAAACTGGATTCGGACACAAAGAAAGTACAACTATCTCCTGGTTAATATTTTTGTTGGAAACAACTTTCGGAAGAAAACCAGGCTTAGTACGCAAAACCACCTTATCTGCATGGAACACCAGATAGGGCGGAGAACACTGCAGAGCAGATAACTCTGAAACTCTTCTAGCAGAAGAAATTGCAACCAAAATCAAAACTTTCCAAGATAATAACTTAATATCTACGGAATGTAAGGGTTCAAACGGAACCCCTTGAAGAACTGAAAGAACTAGATTTAGACTCCAGGGAGGAGTCAAAGGTCTGTAAACAGGCTTGATCCTAACCAGAGCCTGAACAAATGCTTGAACATCTGGCACAGCTGCCAGTCTTTTGTGAAGTAAAACAGATAAAGCAGAGATCTGTCCCTTCAGAGAACTTGCAGATAATCCTTTCTCCAAACCTTCTTGTAGAAAGGATAGAACCTTAGGAATTTTTATCTTGTTCCATGGGAATCCTTTAGATTCACACCAACAGATATATTTTTTCCATATTTTATGGTAAATTTTTCTAGTTACAGGCTTTCTAGCCTGAATCAGAGTATCTATTACAGAATCTGAAAACCCACGCTTTGATAAAATCAAGCGTTCAATCTCCAAGCCGTCAGTTGGAGGGAAACCAGATTCGGATGTTCGAATGGACCCTGAACAAGAAGGTCCTGTCTCAAAGGTAGCTTCCATGGTGGAGCCGATGACATATTCACCAGGTCTGCATACCAAGTCCTGCGTGGCCACGCAGGAGCTATCAAGATCACTGAGGCCCTCTCCTGATTGATCCTGGCTACCAGCCTGGGGATGAGAGGAAACGGTGGGAATACATAAGCTAGGTTGAAGGTCCAAGGTGCTACTAGTGCATCTACTAGAGTCGCCTTGGGATCCCTGGATCTGGACCCGTAGCAAGGAACCTTGAAGTTCTGACGAGACGCCATCAGATCCATGTCTGGAATGCCCCATAATTGAGTTATTTGGGCAAAGATTTCCGGATGGAGTTCCCACTCCCCCGGATGGAATGTCTGACGACTCAGAAAATCCGCTTCCCAATTTTCCACTCCTGGGATGTGGATTGCAGACAAGTGGCAGGAGTGATCCTCCGCCCATTGGATTATTTTGGTCACTTCTTCCATCGCCAGGGAACTCCTTGTTCCCCCCTGATGATTGATATATGCAACAGTCGTCATGTTGTCTGATTGAAACCTTATGAATTTGGCCTTTGCTAGTTGAGGCCAAGCTTTGAGAGCATTGAATATCGCTCTCAGTTCCAGAATGTTTATCGGGAGAAGAGACTCTTCCCGAGACCATAGACCCTGAGCTTTCAGGGGTTCCCAGACCGCGCCCCAGCCCATCAGGCTGGCGTCGGTCGTGACAATGACCCACTCTGGTCTGCGGAAGCTCATTCCCTGTGACAGATTGTCCAGGGTCAGCCACCAACGGAGTGAAACTCTGGTCTTTTGATCTACTTGAATCGTCGGAGACAAGTCTGTATAATCCCCATTCCACTGTCTGAGCATGCACAGTTGTAATGGTCTTAGATGAATTCGTGCAAAAGGAACTATGTCCATTGCTGCAACCATCAATCCTATTACTTCCATGCACTGCGCTATGGAAGGACGAAGAACAGAATGAAGTACTTGACAAGAGCTTAGAATTTTTGATTTTCTGACCTCTGTCAGAAAAATCCTCATTTCTAAGGAATCTATTATTGTTCCCAAGAAGGGAACTCTTGTTGACGGGGACAGAGAACTTTTTTCTTTGTTCACCTTCCATCCGTGAGATCTGAGAAAGGCTAGGACGATGTCCGTATGAGCCTTTGCTTTTGACAGAGACGACGCTTGAATCAGGATGTCGTCCAAGTAAGGTACTACTGCAATGCCCCTTGGTCTTAGAACCGCTAGAAGGGACCCTAGTACTTTTGTGAAAATCCTTGGAGCAGTGGCTAATCCGAATGGAAGTGCCACAAACTGGTAATGCTTGTCCAGAAAAGCGAACCTCAGGAACTGATGATGTTCCTTGTGGATAGGAATATGTAGGTACGCATCCTTTAAATCCACGGTAGTCATAAATTGATTTTCCTGGATAGTATATAGGATCGTTCGAATAGTTTCCATTTTGAACGATGGAACCTTGAGATCCAAAATTGGTCTGAATGTTCCCTCTTTTTTGGGAACTATGAACAGGTTGGAATAAAAACCCATCCCTTGTTCTCTTATTGGAACTGGATGAATCACTCCCATTTTTAACAGGTCTTCTACACAATGTAAGAATGCCTGTCTTTTTATTTGGTTTGAAGATAATTGAGACCTGTGGAACCTTACCCTTGGGGGTAGTTCCTTGAATTCCAGGAGATAACCTTGAGAAACTATTTCTAGCGCCCAAGGATCCTGAACATCTCTTGCCCAAGCCTGAGCAAAGAGAGAAAGTCTGCCCCCCACCAGATCCGGTCCCGGATCGGGGGCCATCCCTTCATGCTGTTTTGGTAGCAGTGGTAGGCTTCTTGGCCTGCTTACCCTTGTTCCAGCCTTGCATTGGTCTCCAGGCTGGTTTGGGTTGTGAAGTATTACCCTCTTGCTTAGAGGATGTAGAATTAGAGGCTGGTCCGTTTCTGCGAAAGGGACGAAAATTAGGTTTATTTTTAGCCTTAAAAGACCTATCCTGTGGGAGGGCGTGGCCCTTTCCCCCAGTGATGTCTGAAATAATCTCCTTCAAATCAGGTCCAAATAATGTTTTACCCTTGAAAGGAATGTTAAGCAATTTTGTCTTGGAAGACACATCCGCTGACCAAGACTTTAGCCAAAGCGCTCTGCGCGCCACGATAGCAAACCCTGAATTTTTCGCCGCTAATCTAGCTAATTGCAAAGCGGCATCTAAAATAAAAGAGTTAGCCAATTTAAGTGCTTGAACTCTGTCCATAACCTCCTCATACGAAGATTCTTTATTGAGCGATTTTTCTAGTTCCTCGAACCAGAAACACGCTGCCGTAGTGACAGGAACAATGCATGAAATTGGTTGTAGAAGGTAACCCTGCTGAACAAAAATCTTTTTAAGCAAACCCTCTAATTTTTTATCCATAGGATCTTTGAAAGCACAACTATCTTCGATAGGAATAGTAGTGCGTTTGTTTAGAGTAGAAACCGCCCCCTCGACCTTGGGGACTGTCTGCCATAAGTCCTTTCTGGGGTCGACTATAGGAAATAATTTCTTAAATATAGGGGGGGGGGACAAAAGGTATGCCGGGCCTTTCCCACTCCTTATTTACTATGTCCGCCACCCGCTTGGGTATAGGAAAAGCGTCGGGGGGCACCGGAACCTCTAGGAACTTGTCCATATTACATAATTTCTCTGGAATGACCAAATTGTCACAATCATCCAGAGTAGATAATACCTCCTTAAGCAGTGCGCGGAGATGTTCTAATTTAAATACCAAAAAACTCTTAACCATCTCCGTGGAGATGTTGCCTGTGCAACGGCAAAGAGAATGACTGGGGTGGGCGGAGCCTAGGAGGGATCATATGACCAGCTTTGCTGGGACTCTTTGCCATTTCCTGTTGGGGAAGAGAATATCCCACAAGTAAGGATGACGCCGTGGACCGGACACACCTATGTTGGAGAAAAGCTTAATTTTAGCAGGGTAAATTAACCTAGCAGAGAGACCTCGGTTGATTAATGTGGTACAGAATGGTGCCATTGCCTTCCGCTTATTAGATGTCTGTACAGAGTAATCCTGAAACAATAAAATTCTATTATGGTCTATTTCCAAATTTTGAATCTTTCTATAAGCCCTTAAGATATTAGTTTTGTCTTGAAAATTTAAATATTTCACCATGATAGGGCGCTTCTGCGGAGTATGCTCAGCTAGTTGTCTAATGCTGCCCATCCGATGGGCTCTCTCTACCTGAATAGACTGGGTTTGATGGTTAATCCCCAAAAGTTGTGGTAATGTTATGGCTGCAAAATGACTAAGAGTCTCTGGGAGGCCAATTATTTTTAAATTATTTCTACGCGATCTGTCCTCTAGATCTTCAATTTTCTCACTAAGTTCCTCAATTTGTGTACTGTGTTGTTGACTAAGTTGCTCTAATTTATACGAGGAGTCCTCGATGTCTGATAATCTAGTTTCGGCTTCTGACAGCTTTGCGGTAAAAATTTTCATTTCTACAGACAGTGTGGAAATCTCCGATTTAATTAGATCAAGTTGTGGGAGTAATAGTTGGGCAACTTGTTTTGATATCTCCTCAATGTCAGCATAGACCGACTTCAGACCAACAAATTAAAGCCACCTAGAATCCCTCATAAAGTAACCAGAATCCTTAGAACTTTCTGTAGTGCTCTTCAAGTCCGGGATATCTGGTGACATAAGAACCCCAATATAAGCGCATTTACATTAGAATCTAAAAATCACAGAATGTTTTTTCGCATTGATTTTTTTGGGGGCTCAGATAGGGTATTGGGAAACTGCGCTAAAGCGCAGATAGGTGACATTATTATATCTGACCATGCCCCTATATCCTTAGAAATCAAGCTAGCCAGTGCCACCTTTGAACCAGCTAGAGGTTATACTTTCCCCCGTTATTTAACCAGCAACACTGAGTTTAAAAAACATTCATGCAACTTGGCGAGAATACAGGTTTCAGAATAGCTCCTACAACCACAAGGCAGAGACTTATTGGGAAACAGCTAAAGCGGTGATCAGGGGCGAGATTAAAAAAAAATACATGCAGGATTAGGACCAAAGCACGTCTAAGAGAAATGGAGTTATCTAATTATCTTAGAAATACTTACAATCTGTACATTACTGAACCTAATCATCAGAATTGGCAGAAATACAGTAAAGCTAAACAAGAATGGGATAATATATCTCTTCAGAAAGCTACGACTCAGGAAAGTCAGCATAGGACTAGGTTTTATAGATTTGGCAGCAAGGTAGGTAAACTGCTAGCAAACTGCGTGAAGATGTATCAAGCGCACAAAAGTATAAAAGCTATAAAGATAGGGGAGAAAAGATTAACCGAGTCAGATGACATAAAGACAGTGTTTCACAAATTCTTCAAGAGATTGTATGACAACCCGCAGATAGATACGCAGAATAAAGAGAAGTTTTGGGGGAAAATCCAGGTTCCAACACTGTCCCAACAAGAGGCAGAAAATCTTAACCATCCCATCACTAATACAGAAGTATTACAAGCTATAGATAGACTTAGGTGGGGTAAAGCTGCTGGCCCTGATTTACTTCCGGCTGAACTATATAAAATCTTGGAGGGAAGAGGTTACACCATCCTTAGTGAATTTATTTAACGACTATTTATGCAAGGGCAAGGTACCTTCTAATTATTTCACTGCATCAAAAATTATTCTGATCCCAAAAAAGGGTAAAGATCCGGAAATAATTGACTCATACCGCCCAATATCGCTTTTAAACGCGGATTACAAAATATTTACCGCAATTCTGGCACACAGGCTTAAACCTATTCTCGATCTCTGATACATGCGGATTAGGTCGGCTTTATGGCACAGCGGAACTCAACGGCCAGCATTAGGAAAAAAAATGTTGTTAATAGATTTTCTGCATTCTAATAAGACTCATTGTCAGTCTGATTCAGCTATTCTATCTCTTGATGCCCAAAAAGCATTTGTTTCGATTACTTGGGATCACCTATTTCATACGAAACAGTTTGGGTTTAGAGGTCATTTCCCTAGTTGTATCAGGGCGCTTTACTCAAACGCATCGTCAGCGTTACTGGTAAATGGCTCACTTACAGATCCTTTTACTATTAGGACCAGCACCCGTCAAGGATGTCCGATCTCGCCACTTTTGTTTAACCTGGCATCAGAACCTTTAGCATTAATGCTAAAAACACATCTAGCTGGGGTTAGTTTAGGTAATAACTTCCTCAAATTATTGTTATATGCAGATGATATATTACTTTTTCTTAATGACCTGCAACCCGAGATTCCCCGCATTTTAGAGATTATTGATACATTCGGTTCATTCACGGGTTATAAAATTAATATTACTAAGTCCGATCTACTCTGGTTAAACCCACCCCCACATTTGAACTATGTGCCCCCTTTTAATGTTGCAGACCATTATATAACCTACTTAGGTATTAAAAATCAGTAGAAACCCATTGGACTGGTACGCACTTAACTTTGCACCACTTTTAAACAAAAAAGAAGCAGACTTAATGAACTGGGCGAAAATACCCCTATCGCTAACGGCGAAAATTAATTCAGTCAAGATGACCATTCTACCAAAACTATTATATACTATGCAAAATACTCCTATCACATTAACAAAAAAGGATATTAAGTTCCTGGACAGCCGACTTAGGATATTTATATGGGGTACGGGTAGGAAAAGTATTTCGCTTGATAAATTGGCACAACTCAGACAATACGGTAGGCTAGCATTTCCCATATTTTCACTCTATAATAATATATGTTTGGCTAAGGTAGCCATGGATTGGATCACGGATAGTTTCTATGTTGCTTTTCTTGAAGCAGAGCAAAAAATAGTTTCCCCCTTTTCATTAATTGCTTTACTACACTGTCCCATTAATGCGCTTCCAAATAAGCTTAAGAATAGATGTACAATAGTGAACGTCATTAAAAGCATGGCAATTCGATTACGTATGAACGATAACCCTCTGATCTCGGAATTAGTTCCGATTACTAAGAATCCTTGCTTTAGTCCTGGCTTAAATAATAAACTATTTAATAGATGGGCGGCACAAGGTCTCACTCATTTATCCCATTTTAGAGACCCTGAGAATTCTATTATACACACATTTGCTTCTCTCAAAATTAAGTATCAACTTGTTTGGCACTGGTACAATGAAATAACTCAAAATCTATTTGGACAATGGCTTCACCCTGGTATCAGAATGGGTCTATCCCTTTATAAAGCTGGAAAACATTCCAGTAGTTATTGGTATAGGCTGATGTTAGTAGTTGCAGGGGAAGCCAATCTTGCAAGAATCTATGTCACATAGTCTCGTGATATTCAATCATTAGATATTGTCCAGACGAAACTTAGTATAACAGCGGTCGAACGAGCTACCTTATCGACTGCCTGGCGTGAATCACATTTTAAAATTTTAAATTATATATATATATATATATATATATATATATATATATATATATATATATATATATATATATATATATCCCCTGCAGATATAAATAAATGGTATGGTCAATCATCAAACTTGTGCCCAAGATGTAGTTCTGCCATGGCTGACCTGATCCACATGTTTTGGAGTTGTCCAAGAATCCTGCAGTTTTGGAGACGGGTACAGTTTTGGCTGAACAGACTGTTAACTGCTCAAATCACTCTACAGCCAGCAAATATTTTTTTTTAGTTAAGCCTACCCCGTATATTCACAAGGTATGTTTTATTAATTCTGTAATATTGGGCGCCAGATATCGTATCTTGAAAAACTGGAAGGCCAATCGACCACCAACAATTAATAACATACCTACTATACTCACAATATATAATTGAACAGACGGACAACGCTAACAATGGACCTCAGCAACAACTTAGCTTTGCTAATAAGTAGCTAGATTTCATTCAAAATTACAGAAACACTTCATAACCTCCCCCTTTTTTTTTTTTCTCCCTCTCTTCTCCCCCCCTTTTTCTCGGCGCACCTGCCCATCCCCTACCCCCCCACGCCACCCCGTGAGAGGACTGGTATTGATCTAATGCTATTGATATGTAGTTATATATTTGCTCTCCCTGTAACAGCTTATATACGATTATTAAGTTTATAAGTTTAGAAACTTCTCTACGGATCTTTTGACACAATAATAGGTCATGTGTTTATTGATAACTTGAGGGTAATTTTATTACATGATATCTTCTTTATTAAGCAAATATGTTACTGTATCTAGGAAATGTCTCATTAATATTGCTTATGATGCAAAATATGTTTTACATGGGTAATGACTACTCCAATTTAATGCGATACTTGAATCTGTTTCGATAACATCGAAAATGGATAACATGAAGTTTGTCCAATTTTGTGATTATTAGCTTGCTGTGATTTTTAATTTTCTGCTTTTTAAAAAAAAAATTATGTCATTTAGTATCTGGTTGTTACTCTCCTTTTTGTTTTTTCCCCTCAATAAAAAGAAATTATGTAAAAAAAATTAAAAAAAAATAAAAATTATTTTTTTTTGTCTTGTGACTCTGATTTTTTTAAATTTCATTTTCTTTGTATCCTTTGTTGAAAAGCTTACCTTGGTAGGCTAAGGAGCAGCAATGCACTACCGGGAGCTAGCTGATTTGTGGCTGCACATATATGCCTTGTTTATGGCTCACCTGATGTGTTGAGCCAACTCCCAGTAGAGCATTACTGCACACCGACAAAGGATACCAAGAGAATGAAGTGCATTTGATAATACTAGTATATTGGAAAGTTGTTTAAAATTATATGCTCTAGATAAATCATGACATTTTTTAGGTTACATGTCTCTTTAATAAGAGCGGTAAACACATACATATAGCATCATAAAAGAGTGATATATTTTAATTGGATACTAAACCCAAATTTTGATTCAGATAGAGCATGCAATTTTAAACAACGTCCCAATTTACTCCCATTATCAATTTGTCTTCGTTGTCTTGCTATCTTTATTTGAAAAAGCAGGAATGTAAGCTTAGGAGCCAGTCTTTTGGTTCAGCACCTGGGTAGTGATGGCCGATTAGTGGTGTATGCTGTCGCGAATCATGTCTGCCCGCTATTTGATAAATCGGCCCCTTACAATCTATTAATATTTATATTCTTGAGCCAGCATAGCTATTAATATGAGGAATGTTTATATCTTTCCCTACTTATTTTGGAAGTTAGCGTCAGTAAAATATAGCATGAAACCTGAGTCAGGTTTACGTTAGCTTTAATATTTTATACTTCCACTTTCTGCATTCCTAACATTGCTCCTAAGAAATGTCTAAATTTTTAGATATAAAGCACAGCATAATGAAATGCTGACGGATGATTGGATCCTGCCTTTACCAAAGTACTGTTACAGCTTTTATATATTCACAGGCAGCATTATCTGTTATATTCTTAATTTAAAGCTTGATCTATTCCCCGTTTATGTTTGTATTGTATAGGAACAGTCCTGCATAACTATAGCACTAAATTGAGGGGAGATAATACAGCAACACCAACTTTCTAATTTACTCCTATTATCAATTTTTCTTCATTCTCTTGCTATCTTTATTTGAAAAGCAAGAATGTAAGTTTAGAAGGCGGCCCATTTTTGGTTCACAACCAGGGTTGTGCTTGCTGATTGGTGGCTAAAGGCACCCACTAATACACAAGTGCTGCCCAGGGTCTGAACCAAAAATCGGCTGGCTCCTTAGCTTAGCTGCCTTCTTTTTCAAATAAAGATAGCAAGAGAACGAAGAAAAAGTCATAATAGGAGTAAATAAGAAAGTGCTTAAAATTGAATTCTCTGAATCATTTAAGAAAAAATGTGGGTTTAATATCCATTTAACTCCTCTATATATAATTGTTATTGTTTGAGTATATTGAAGCATAAGAGTGGTTTTACATTTCTTTTCCCATAGTGAAATTGCAGCTCTATAATTTAATTCAGTTACTAGTATATTGAACTTTGATATATTTCTGCAAAACACTGCAATTTATTCTTCCTATTTATACTTTATAAAACTAGTCAAGAAATATTTCTATAGAGTACTATGGATCCAAAAATGACCCTATTTATCTTGACTGTGTTAGTTACTATAGCAACATATATTATAGATTTATAATATTTATAGCGGCCCAAAAGTAGCCTGTACAATCCCAATACTTATCCCTCCTACTGCGGTGTCTTAGGGGGTCGATTATCAAAGGCTTTGCAAGCCTTTCAACCCCATACGACTGCAGGTTCTCACAAGAGAACCTGCACGCCGTATTTAACAAGCAGCGGCCACGTGATTGGCTGGGGGCGGGATTGCACGAGAGTGCAAAATAGCACTTGTGTGCAATGCTGAGGGGAATTCAGCCTGCCAGAAGCCAGCTGCAGTGGACAGGGGCGCGTATATGCGCCGCTGTCCGCCGTAGCTTAATAAATTGACCTCTTAAATGTGTCCAGAAGTCGAAAAATGGTTTCAAATTGGGTGGGGGATATATATTCTATACATGAGGTGTTGTAAGGTGTGTCTCTTTAGTGCGTGTAAAATATTGTTTTCTGACGTACTTAGACTGCAGTCTTGTTTTGTCATTTAAATAAATAAAAAAAAAATCTTTGAACTTTCTCTCTTTAAATGCCAAGCCTGTAAAAACGTATGTACCGCATTTATGTATATTTGTAATGTTTGTCTAAACACCTCAATAAAATTATTTAAAAAATAGTAATAATAAGTCTATGTTCTATCTGAATCATGAAATAAATAGAAAATGGTTTCATGTCCCTTTAATTATCCAGCACCTCAAAACCTAAATTACATACAAGTGGAGATCAGCCCGCTTAAAGGGACATTAAACCCCAAATTTTTCTTTCATGATTCAGATAGAGAATACAAATTATAAACAACATTCCAATTTACTTCTATTATCTAATTTGCTTAATTCTTTAGATAGTCTTTGTTGAAGAAATAGCAATGCACACGGGGGGAGCCAATCACACGAGGCATCTATGTGCAGCCACCAATCAGCAGCGACTGAGCATATCTAGATATGCTTTCCAGCCAAGGATATCAAGAAAATGAAGCAAATATATATATCTATCTATATATCATCAGCTGGGGACGACCAGCAGGGAACAAAAGATTACCTGTTCCTTTAGCTTGCAGGGGAGATTAGATCTGTCCCACGTTGCAGTTTGTAAAAGATGAATCTGCCTGTGAAACAACCTTGATTTCCCCTGCACGCTATAGCAATAGATGAACATACTTGTATGTGAAGTAGGAAACCATGGAGATATTGACAAGGCAGCACAACTGTGTCGCATGAAGTAAAGAAGATCTGTTTTATCCTGGTAGCTCTCAGGACAGGGCAAATGCCTGTATTGAAAACTCAGCTCCAGAACAGCAATGCATTACTGGGAGTTAGCTGAGAACAAGTGAGCCAATGACAAGAAGCATATAAGTGCAGCCATCAATCACCAGTTAACACCCAACAGTACACTGCTGCTCCTAAGCGTATCTTGGTTTATTCTTATAACAAAGATATCAAGAAAGCAAATGATTTAATAACAAAAGTAAACTGGTACTGTCCCTTTAATGGCTGGTAGCAGACATCCCTAAGAGATTTACTGGTTGATATGGACATGTTTCCAAAACTCCAAAAAACAAACAGGTCTATCAAGTACAGACAACACATATAGAAATGGGGGGGGGGGGTTATACCCTCTACTAGATGCTAGAGAGATGGAAATTGTATTTAAAGAGACATGAAACCCAACGTTTTTCTTTCATTATTCAGATAGAGCATAAATGTTATCAATTGTTTTTCGTTCTTGGTATCTTTTGTTGAAAAGCCAGGACATATGCTTAGTAACCGGCTCATTTCTGGAGAACTATATGGCAGCAGTTTTGCAAGAATGTTATCCATTAACAAGAACACTAGAGGGCAGCACTATTTCCTGCTATGTCAGTGCACCAGATGCTACCTAGGTATCTCTTCAGCACAGAATGTCATGGGAACAAAGCAAATTTGACAATAGAAGTAAATAGGAAACTATTTTAAAATGTAATGTTCTGTCTAAATCACACACAAAAAAAATTGGGTTTCATATCCCTTTAAATGTCACATCAAAGTGACACTAATGCAAAAATAAAATGCCCTAATCGATCAGAGCAGTGTTTTTTAAAAAACTTTTTGTAGCAAATACCCCAGGATTAAATAGTTGTCCTAAGTACCCCCAGCTGCAACATGCAAATGTAACTAGGTTAAAAACAAAGGAGGTAATCGTGTCCACCCCAGAGCGTGAGAAAATAGTTTTTACTGAATACAAATGCAGCAAATCTTCAGAAGTATTAGAGCAGTGGTTTTCAAAGTGTGAGGCGCGCCTCCAGTCCAGAGGGGGGCGCTAGAGCATATAAAGGAGGCGCCGGGGCAGTGACACTTTGCATTATTCTATGGAAACCATAAACAACAGCTGACTTTGGTGAAACGTAGACTGGTGTTTAAGAGCCATCGATGACACTTGCTATGTCATGGTGGAAAAAAAGACACCGAGGTGAAAATCGCTCAGACTGCATTACGTTTATTGTCTTGATCAGTAACTTGCATTTAACACAGGATTATCAAACTGCGAATTGAAACATGAGCGACGCCGAATCAGCTCTTGAGAGCTATGTGTTAAATCTGAAACAGATGTAAATTCCCCAAATTAAAACTAGAAATAAATATACATTTTCTTTAACCCCTTCAGTGCTAATGACGGCTCTGAGCCGTCACAAATTGTCTCAGTCAGGTGCTAATGACGGCTCAGAGCCGTCACTCGCACTCTCCCACTTTGAGGGAGATCTGGGGGCTCCCACTGGCTCCTACCCCAGAGATCGGGCCTGCATAGTGACAGGCATCGCCGGGGCTTCACATTACGCGCGGTGACATCACTGCGCAACTTTATTTAACATTAACAATGTTAAATATAGGAGCAGGAGGCATGCTGCTTAGAAGCCTGTATCTCAGGCATCTAAGCAGCTACAGACCCCCAAAACCCACCGTTGGAAAGGTAATCGCCTAACCTTTCCAACAGTGTAAGTCTTGGGGATCTGAAATAAAAAATAAAATAAAAAAGTTAAAAAAATATATATTTTTAAAAATTAAAAAAACCTTTAAAAAAAAACCTTAGCACCCAGGTGGGAAAGTGCTTAGCACTCAAAGGGTTAAAAAGAAAAAAGAAAATTAACATTTATTAGGTTACTTGTAAATTTCTTCAGAGGGGAGGCCCACTGCTTAAGACTTTCAAAACCCCTGTATTAGAACAACAAATACAGGTAGAAAATAATTTATCCAAACTGCTTGGGAGAGGAAAAGATTTGGATTTCAGAATAGTTTGGATTTTGGAATATTTGCATCTGTAAAATGGGACAGTTAGGAGAGGGGATAGGCACCAGGTGTAAACAACAATATCTTATGTCATTTAGACAATATAGCTTATACATGTAACCTTAAGCTAGTTTTATATCATGTTTAATACTTCTGTATATGTAGTAGACTCAGAAAGACAGTACTGTAATCAGAAAGGTAATATTTGCTGTTTTAAATAAATAAATACAGACTATTATTTGCATTTAAGAAAACAAAACAAAAAACACAGACAGAAAAGATTCCGACTTACAGGCAGGGAAAAAAAAATAGTAAATTTTAATAATTATATATTTAAAAAAATATATATTAATTCAAAATGGATTTGGGAATTCCGAATTTGAGGATTTGTATATGTAAAAGAATAACTTCTAGAGAAAACACACACATATTGTGGTACGTTAGAAAACATATAAACAAGTTATATTCCTGTTACCACATTTCTGCATGAAACGTTATCACATACACAGCTTATCAGGGTCATTTCATTGTGGCATACCTGAGTACAGAACACTTTAACTGGCACAGTATCTGTAACACGTCTCTGTGACATTGTTTAACAAACATATTCACTTTACCTGACACTTTCCATTTGATACACTTTATAAATATCAGTGTTTCCCACCTCCAGCCTCCAAATGTTTATGACCAGACATATTCTAATCTAAGGATTTCCCTACCTAAGCCTAGGTGAATTAGTCACAGCCAGTGAACAGCTGAGCAGCCCGGCAGGGAAATACAGTATAACCTGTTAGAGGAACCCGAGGGTAAAACTGAAAAACAGTGTTGATACATGTGATAAATTGAATATTTTAACTTCAGCCGAACAGTGTTCTCCATAGATAATGTTGCCAGCTGGGTGGCAATTGCAACACTTTAAATTTTTTGCTCTCCAAGCAAAAATGAATTGCACAATTGTGCCAGGTGGCGCACCCATGAAATAAATAAATATATATATATATATATATATATATATATATATATATATATATATATACACACATACAGGTAGCCCTCAGTTTACGCCGGCCGGGGTTAGGTTCCAGAAGGAAAGGTTGTAAATCGAAACCATTGTAAATTGAAACCCAGTTTATAATGTAAGTCAATGGGAAGTGAGGGAGTTAGGTTCCAGGCCCCTCTTAAAATTGTCTTAAGTAACACCTAATACATTATTTTTAAAGCTTTGAAAAGAAGACTTTAAATGCTAAACAGCAATATAAACCTAATAAAATAATCACACAACACAGAATATATAATTAAACTAAGTTAAATGAACAAAAACATTTGCTAAACAGCATTATAAACCTAATAAAATAATCACACAGCAGACTTCACTTGCATTTTTCTGCAAACAGTTATTTCTATGCATTCCAATCTGGACTAATTTATAGACAGGAAGATCTTGTTCCTTTGAAATCTGCTCGATAGCTCAGGTCTGGTTAAACTGATTCATTTCAGCTTGCTTGGCTGCAACACAAGCGGACAGCTCCACCTACTGGCCATTTTAATAAATGCACTGCTTCTCAATGCTTTTCAATAGCAGTCACATGACTGGAAAAAAAGGTTATTCTAAAACGGTGTAAATTGAACTGTTGTAAAACGAGGGCCACCTGTATGTATATATATATATAATCTCATTTGTGCACAACTCTTGTTTTAAAATAACTGTATCGATTAGCTAAGTAAACACTAAACCAATAAAAATGAATGCCAGTTCATTCACTAAGGATACAATAACATCATCACAATCAACGTTATTAAATCTGGCATACGCTCATTAGCCCAAGTTGATTACGATATGTCTAGTACGTATCAAATTAAAAATAAAATATCAGACAACTAAAATGTTCTATAATATTATGAACAACCAGTTAGGATTAATAGTGCTCAAAATTTGTTTTGATGAATGAAAGATATTAACATATAGATTCTAAACATTTATGAAATACGAACACCAGATGGAACAAGGAAAATGAAATATAATTCACATTATATTGTATATGTTCTCAAAAGATACTTTGGGCCTCTGTATGAGACATTTATGTTTATTTGTTAAGGGACACACTTTCTGGGATATTATTAATAATTTGGAGTTACTCCATTCTTTCAATAGAAGATTCAGTCCTAAAAATAAGGATGTTTCTTATTATATGGCTACAGAGATATTGTCAGTATATGTACATGAAAATCTGCAACCCATTAGCAAAAATGCTTCTAGAAAAGTTAATACTGTTATTCGACAGCATATGCACATATGCTGTGAATGCACCCCAGTATTTAAACACTACAAATTTTCAGAATCAACAGTGACTTCTATGACACAAATAAGGTATTCACACACACAATTACACACCAGCTTGAAAGCTTGCGCACGGGGCACTAACAGCATATGTGCGTATGCCGCTTAAAACGAGTTATAACTTTTGCTAAAAACATTTTATTTTACCCAGAGTTCCCTGGTGCATTAGTAACAATGTATACAGATTACGTCTGGGAAAAATCAAGTAGGGATACTTATCTAGATTAGCTCATTTCTATACAATTATTATATCTCTTACTTTAATGAAATGGAGGATTTTAGATAGATAGATAGATAGATAGATAGATAGATAGATAGATAGATAGATAGATACTGCTTAGACAAAAATAAATTGCAGGTGCAAATACAAAAGAGCTAAATTTTATTATTTGAAATATACATAAAGTACAAATATAGAAAAATAACCAAAACAGCCACATCCAAAATGACAAATAAATAACAATGATCTCAAAACATGTATTAAAAATTTATAATGGTAAAAAAAAAAAAAAAAAAAAACAGAATGAGGTATAAAAAATAATATATAGAGAGTATGTATAACAACATTGCCATTCCTGACTGCTGTGTATTACACTGTGTATTACACTGACAGTTGTCACCAGGCCTGGGACCCACTACACCAGTATTTAATGAGACAAGGATATATGTCACACACACATTATATATATATATATATATATATATATATATATATATATATTTACTTACTTACATAACTATATCATACCCATATACACTGTATATATATATATATATATATATATACACATACATAATTATATCACTATATGATACACATATGCACTATATATATATATATATATATATATATATATATACATACATACACACATATAGTTATATCACTATATGATACACATATGCACTATATATATATATATATATATATATATATATATATATATATCACTATATCATATATATATATATACATACATACACACATATAGTTATATCACTATATGATACACATATGCACTATATATATATATATATATATATATATCACTATATCATATATATATATATATATATATATATATATATATATATATATATATATATCACTATATCATACCCATATGCACTATATATACACACACATATATAGTTATATTACTATATCATACACATATCACTATATATACACACACAGTTATAGAATGCCGCATGCACCTGTTTCTCCGTTCTGTTTAGCTTAATCCACCCCCACGTCCCGCACCTTCCCCCAGGCATCTCCCATAGAATCTCCCATATGTCTAACCTGGACTCCCGGCGCTCCCCGGCAAGAGCAGGCAGTAGTAAGCGAGTACAGGCCCTAAGAGGGCAGCAAAACAGCGACAGTATAAGGTCCCCATGATCAAGCGGAGGAGACTGACAGACACTGCATTGTGTCCCGAACCAAACGGGTACCGACAAGGGAGACAGTCAGCGATCAAAGCTGTCAGTGAGACAAGCTAAACTCACGAGGACGCGCTGCAAGTGCACACAGAAGGGGGGCGCGTTGACAGTGAACGTGCGCAGTCGCCAAAGGAGCGGACGTGCATGAGAGTGCAGTGCATTCAAAGACGGGCACGCGCAGGGATCACTGCAAGCTGTCAGTTGTTTGGTTTACAGGAGACATGAAAGGGTTAAATGTGTTTTATGTATATATTTATAATGCCTGTGGCTAACAAGCACCTTATGGGTCAATATCTCAAAGATGCCAAAAGAATGGGTAAATTAAAGGGCAATAATAGTGGAAAATTTCCATTCTCTTATTTGTTAGAGCTTGTAATTTGAAGACTATTGACCCTACATTTACTGTGTGTTTAACTCATGTAAAGGGGTTAAACACACAGTAAAAGTACCGCTTGGGACGGCTAGTTCTCATCAGAAACCACCAGTGAACCAATAATCTAAACTCCGCCCCCCACTGCAGCTCCTCCCATTCCCCTCCCTCCTCATAAATATTCATATTCCCTCTCTAAAAGCTGAGACTCCGTGCTCGTGCATGAGAAACAGTCACTCCCCCGCCTCTGGGCTATGTCTGCACAGTGCACTGCTTCTTCTGCAGCTTTTCACAGGCTCCCTTCAATATGTAAATTTTGTTTAAATAATAAACCAATACATTTACTGCTGCAATAAATGTTTAAAGAAACAGTTTGTAATTTTCATCAAATAAAGATTAATAAAAATAATGTTAATGATTCTTTCATATTTCTTTCATTCTCTGGATATCCTTTGTGGAAAAACTTCATTCTCTGGATATACTTTGTTGAAAAAACTTTATTTAAATACTCCAGTAAACGAAGAATCAGGTTCTAATATTCATCCAATAAAGATTAATCAAAATAATGTTAATGATTCTTTCATATTTTTTTTAATTCTCTGGATATCCTTTGTGGAAAAACTTAATTCTCTGGATATACTTTGTGGAAAAACTTAATTCTCTGGATATACTTTATTAAATAAACTTTATTTAAATACTCTGGTAAACGAAAAATCAGGTTGTAATATTCATCCAATAAAAATTAATAAAAATAATGTTAATGATTCTTTCATTCTCTGGGTATCCTTTGTTGAAAAAAACTTTATTCAAATACTCCAGTACATGAAGAAACAGGTTGTAATATTCATCCAATAAAGATTAATAAAAAATAATGTTAATGATTTTTTCATTCTCTGGATATCCTTTGTTGATAATACTTTAATTTAAACACTCCTGTACACGAAGAAACAGGTTGTAATATTCATTCAATAAAGATTAATCAAAATAATGTTACTGATTCTTTCATATTTCTTTCATTCTCTGGATATCCTTTGTTGAAAAATATATGAAGTAATACACTACTGTTAGCTAGCTTATCACATTTTGTTAGTCACATTTTGTTAGTCAATGACTGTCATTCTCTGTATGTCCCTTTGTAAAAAAACAAAACAAAGTAATTATCTACTGGGAGCTAGCTGAGCACATTTATTTATTCAATGACAAGGCATATTTTTTGTTAAGCTGCCTAATCAACAAATGTGATTCCAAGTTAATTCTGTTATCATGTTTGTTTCATTCTCTGTATATCCTTTTTAGAAAAAATAATGTAATACACTAGTGGGAGCTAGCTGAGCACATTTGGTGAGTCAATGACAAGGCATATATCTTTTTTAAACCACCTAATGAACACATTTTTTAAAATATGAATTCTCCAACAATTCAATGGCTGAACTGAATTGTATCTCTTTTTCCATGAGTGCTCAAAACTCCTGCCAGACCATTCTTACTGTATTTTCTCTCCCCATACTTTTTCTGGCCACAGGAAACGTTATCTCATAAGAAGCCTATTGCTATACAATTCGGTTCACCCCAAAAATATGGTTTATACAGCTATTTAAGGGTTAAAGTGATTTGCATTCACTGTCCATTAGTGATGTCGAACCGCCATTGACTTCAATAGGCAGGCGAACTTTAAAACCCACAGGGACTCTTTCTGGCCACAATAGTGATGGAAAAGTTGTTTCAAGGGGACTAACACCTGGACTGTGGCATGCTGGAGGGGAATCCATGGCAAAACTCCCAAGGAAAATTACATAGTTGATGCAGAGTCTGGTTTTAAGCCATAAAAGGGCACAAATCACCTAACATTCCTAAATTGTTTGCAATAACGTGCTTTAAAACATCAGGTATGATGTTGTATCGATCAGGTAGTGTAAGGGTTACGCCCGCTTCACAGTGACAGACCAAACTCCCTGTGTAACGCACCGCAAACAACCGCAAACAGTCCATTTGCACAACCACGAGATAGATTTGATAGATAGATACATACATAGATTACATAGATCAATAGATGCAATATACATATGATAGATACAAATTACATCAATAGATGCAATATACATTTGATAGATACAAATTACATCAATAGATGCAATATACATTTGATAGATACAAATTACATCAATAGATGCAATATACATTTGATAGATACGAATTACATAGATCAATAGATGCAATATACATTTGATAGATATGAATTACATAGATCAATAGATGCAATATACATTTGATAGATACGAATTACATAGATCAATAGATGCAATATACATTTGATAGATACGATTGATAGTTAGATAGATTTGATAGATAAAGAGATAGATTTGATAGATAGATAATTTCCCAGACAGAGAATTACAAGACGTGCAGTCTGTGACCCATGGTAAGGTTCCCAGAGGCAGTTGCGGCGACAGGGGACGTGTATATGGCATGGATTTTCGGAACCGGGAGATGGAAAAAAATGCTTGTTCGGTCCTCCTGCTTCAAATTTGGGGCACTGCGCGTGCAATCTATTGTGCCACCAGATATGAGTGGTGTGTTAATTAGTACTATTCTGATCAGTTTAATACCTGTTACTCCCCCTATCGGGGGAGGTGTATATGGCATGGATTTTAGGAACCGGGAGATGGAAAAAGATGCTTAGTCGGTCCTCCTACTTCAAATTTGGCCGAAACCCAAGTGGCTGTCACAAAACAGTCCGGCCACGAGATAGATAGATTTGATAGATAGATACATAGATTACATAGATCAATAGATGCAATATACATATGATAGATACGAATTACATAGATCAATAGATGCAATATACATTTGATAGATACAAATTACATAGATCAATAGATGCAATATACATTTGATAGATACGAATTACATAGATCAATAGATGCAATATACATTTGATAGATACGATTGATAGTTAGATAGATTTGATAGATAAATAGATAGATTTGATAGATATATAATTTCCCAGACAGAGAATTACAAGACGTGCGGTCTGGGACCCATGGTAAGGTTACTTCCTTTTGCACAATTGAGTACAGGTTGGGGTCCGGGATTGCCTTTTGTGCAAAGAAATTGTGGCCGGGTACCTTCCACTGCGGTGTCCCCTATCAGGGGACGTGTATATGGCATGGATTTTAGGAACCGGGAGATGGAAAAAGATGCTTGGACACCCAGTACAGGTCGTTCTCCTTCAGCCTTTTTATACGAGGGTCCCTGACCCTCAACAGTCCAGACAGTTTGAAAGACCCCATATGCCATGACGTCCTTTTGCACAATCGAGTACAGGTATGGCATCGATTTTAGGAACCCGGAGATGATTTTAGGAACCGGGAGATGGAAAAAGATGCTTGGTCGGTCCTCCTACTTCAAATTTGGGGCACTGCGCGTGCAATCTACTGTGCCACCAGATATGAGTGGTGTGTTAAGTAGTACTATTCTTAGCAGTCTAATCCCTGTTATGTGCCTTTTTTTGGTTTGGGTTTTGAAGCCACAGTGCAGCACCAGAAGCCAGAAAAATTAGGCATGTACACATGCCGGAAAAATTAGGTATTGTTGCAGCCGCTGCTGTAGCAGCGGCCAGAAAAATTGATGTTTGTTTGACAGAAAGTGCCCTAAAACATTGCGGCTTGAACCCTAGTTGTTGGCGGATAAGTCACGCAAGTCATCCGGCATTCGAAGATAAAATACAGCAGCGTGTGGACCATTTTTAGCCCAAGGCAGCTCATCTCATCAGGCCTTTTTTACTCGAATGTATCGCCCAATGTCAGTCCCTTCGGGATGCATCCCTCATTCATTTTTATAAAGGTGAGGTAATCAAGACTTTTTTGACCTAGGCGACTTCTCTTCTCAGTGACAATACCTCCTGCTACACTGAAGGTCCTATCTGACAGGACACTTGAAGCGGGGCAGGCCAGAAGTTTGATTGCAAATTGGGATAGCTCAGGCCACAGGTCAAGCCTGCACACCCAGTAGTCAAGGGGTTCATTGCTCCTCAGAGTGTCGAGATCTGCAGTTAAGGCGAGGTAGTCTGCTACCTGTCGGTTGAGTCGTTCTCTGAGGCTGGATCCCGAAGGGCTGTGGCGATGCATAGGAGTTAAAAAGGTCCGCATGTCCTCCATCAATAACACGTCTGGAAAGCGTCCTGTCCTTGCCGGCGTGGTCGTGGGAGGAGGAGGATTACTTTCACCTCTTCCCCTGTTAGATTCCCGTTGTGCTCTGACATCACCCTTATACGCTGTGTAAAGCATACTTTTTAATTTATGTTTGAACTGCTCCATCCTTTCCGATTTGCGGGAATTCGGTAACATTTCAGTCACTTTATGCTTATACCGGGGGTCTAGTAGCGTGGACACCCAGTACAGTTAGTTCTCCTTCAGCTTTTTTATACGAGTGTCCCTCAAAAGGCACGACAGCATGAAAGACCCCATTTGCACAAGGTTGGATGCCGAGCTACTCATGTCCCGTTCCTCGTCCTCACTGATCTCACTGAAGGTATCTTCTTCCCCCCAGCCACGTACAACACCACGGGTACCAGATAGGTGACAACAACGAGCACCCTGGGATGCCTGTTGTGCTTGGTCTTCCTCCTCCTCCTCAAAACCACATTCCTCCTCTGACTCCTCTTCCTCACAATCCTCTTCCTGCGTTGCCGCTGGTCCAGCAAGCGATGCTGATAAGGCTGTTTCTGGTGGTGATGGTGACCACAACTCTTCCTCTTCCTCTTCACGCTCATCTACGGCCTGATACAGCACTCTTCACAGGGCACGCTCCAGGAAGAAAACAAATGGTATAATGTCGCTGATGGTGCTTTCGGTGCGACTGACTAGGTTTGTCACCTCCTCAAAAGGACGCATGAGCCTACAGGCATTGCGCATGAGCGTCCAGTAACGTGGCAAAAAAATTCCCAGCTCCCCAGAGGCTGTCCTAGCACCCCGGTCATACAATGTAACAGAAGTGTGAATTTTATATAGAACCGGTGGATCTCAACTGCAGACAGGGAAGGTTAAGCAGGTGAATACACAAAGTCTGATTCCTGTTAACTGGTTACAGGAGAGAGGAAAGCAATTAGGTTCAAGTGGAGTGGAAGTTGTATGTTAAGAGTTTATTCAGAAGGCAGCTTGCACCTACAAGTTCGAGTCCCAAGGTTTGTAACCGCCTAGCTGAACCAGATCAAAGGTTGAGCACCGTGCAGCACTTTAACATCAAGTAGTCCTGAGACAGTATCGGAGACTGAGCCAGCGATGGGAGAAGTGCTACCGCTGCAGATAGCTGACAGCCTGAGAGGGGTGTGTAGCGTGTGACCAATAAGCTGCGAGGAGACGCTGACAGGCAGAGGCTGTGTAAAAAGTTCACAGCGCGGCTCCTGTGCCGGAAGGCTGTATGGTGACGGTGAACAACAAGAACTCAGGTTTGTTTGAGGGTGCGTATGTGAGCAAATACAGTTAGATGCCTTGTTAGGACAATTGCTCAGTGGGGTAATATCGGAGGTTATCCGGAGATATCTTTGGTTTTACTTCCAATAAGTTAGGCAGAGGAGCTGAGAGTGAGATCTCTCTTTGTTGAGAGGGATAAAGTCTGTAAAGTCCGTAAGACTGTAAGTGGTAATATTTTGTAGGAATCCCTTATTGGAAATGTAATTGTAATCCCAGTTTAGGAAGTGATAATTCAGTTAGCCAGGAGGTTAGAACAAGCAGCTACTCAGTAGTTTGCACGCTATACACTAACATTAATTGGCACCTGGAAGGGGGAGGAGTAGGTTTACGTAAGCACTGCTTAAAGGTGTACACATGCAGGTAAGAACATGACAGATCCCCCCCTCAAGGGAGCTGCCCCGCAGCAGTAGGTCCGGGCTTGTCTGGATTATCTCGGTGGAAAAGAGCAACCAAACGGGAGGCATTGAGGTTGGTGGATGGTTCCCAAGAATCCTCGTCAGAGGAGAAACCTTTCCACCTGATTAGGTACTGTAACTGCCCTCGATGGAGTCTGGAGTTCAGAATTGAAGAGATTTCATAGATGTCTCTTCCACAACTACAGGGGTTGAGTCTGATCTGAAGATTGCAGTCTGGTGGTAACATATGGCTTTATCAAAGACACATGAAAAGTAGGGTGAACCAGGATCTCCGGAGGAAGAGCCAAAGTTACAGTGTTTTCGTTTACAACATTAGTTATCTGGTAGGGACCAATGTATATTTGTGAAAATTTCCAGGAAGGAGTTTTCAGTTTCAGATGTTTGGTCGAAAGCCAGACCATATCTCCTGGACGGTAGAGTGGTGGCTTGCTTCTTTTGGAGTCATAGTAACGTTTCTGTTTTTGCTGGGCGAAACGTATGTTATCCTTGAGAAAAATGATGAGAAGATGTCTGATAAGGAGTTTGCAGTATCGTCAACATGAGGAGAGGTAGTGTTCAGATGTGGGAAGAGATGGAAAGTTGGATGGTACCATAATTTGCATAAAAGGGAGAACATTTAATAGAACCATTTAAGGAGTTGTTATAGGCAAATTCTGCCATGGGAATGTTATTCCCCCAATCGTCTTGTTGGTGGGAACAGTATGTACTGTTCTATCCACTGGTTTACACGCTCTGTTTGCCCGTTGGTTTGTGGGTGGTATGCTGTACTATAACAATGGTTTATTTTTAGAACAGCGCAGAGTTGTCTCCAAAACCTAGAAGTGAACTGTGAGCCCCTGTCGGATACTATGATGGATGGTAAACTGTGGAGACGGACGACATGTTTCAGGAATAGGGATGCAGTTTCGGAGGCCGTGGGTAACTTTTTGTAGGGAATAAAATGGGCCATTTTTGTCAACAAATCTACAACCACTAAGATAGTGTTAGATTGGTTTGATACAGGTAGATCAACAATAAAATCCATACCGACTGTGTGCCAGGGTCTTTCTGGAATGGGCAGTGGTTGGAGGTAGCCCGATGGTTTGGTCTTTTGCGATTTGGAAACTGTACAGGCATGGCATGTCTTAATATAGTTGTCTACAGATTGTCTGAGGTTAGGCCACCAAAAGTTTCTACCTACGAGTTCACTGGTTCTGTAGATGCCTGGGTGCCCAGTTAAAGGGGATTCATGATGATTACGAAGAACCTCGTCTCTTAGATTGGGAGGTATGTATATCTTACCCTTTACATGAGAAATCCCTCTGGAATCAGTTTGTTGTATCTCTTTGGGGATTGTTGTATCATCCTGTTGTTGTGAACGTAAGGTATGAATCATGTCTTCAGTGAGACCCAGGAAATGTTGCGGTGAGAGGATGGAATGTGGCTGTATATCACGGTCCTGCCGGTGTAGATGTCTGGAAAGAGAATCGGCCTTACCATTCCTGGAGCCTGGGCGATAAGTAATGAGGAAGTTGAATCTGGTGAAGAACAAACTCCAACGAGCTTGTCTGGCTGACAGTGTTTTACTTGATTGGAGATATTCTAGATTCTTGTGGTCAGTATAAATGAGTATTGGATAGATTGTTCCTTCTAAGAGGTGTCTCCAGTGTTCGAGAGCCGACTTGATCACGAGAAGTTCCTTTTCGCCTATAGCATAGTTTTGTTCGGCTGAAGTCATGAGTCTGGAGAAATATGCAACGGGATGGATGGGATCAGAAGGAGAGTTGCGCTGTGAAAGAATTGCACCAAGAGCGTACTCTGAGGCGTCAACTTCTAGGATGTACTGGAGATTTACATCTGGGAATCGGAGAATGGGAGCAGTGGTGAAGCAGTGTTTGAGAAAGTTGAAGGCTTTTTCTGTTTCAGATGTCCAGAGGAAACGAGTTTGAGTACCTGTAAGTTTACAGAGAGGTTTTGCAATCATGGAAAATCCTTTAATGAACTTGTGATAAAAATTGGCAAAACCCAGGAATCGCTGGACCTCTTTCTTGTTTGTAGGGGTAGGCCATTTGAGGATGGTGTCAATTTTCCCATTTTCCATTTTAACTCCAGAGGAGGAGATATTGTAGCCCAGAAAGGTGATTTCTTCAGTATGGAAAGAGCACTTCTCTAGTTTAGCATACAACTGGTGTGTTCTTAGTCTTCCTAACACCCAACGAACATGTTTCTTATGGTCTTCCAGGTTGTTTGAGTATATCTAAATAAATTGTCTAAATATATCACTAAGCATACGTCCAATAGATCTCTGAATATATCGTTAATGAAATATTGGAAGGTAGCTGGGGCATTGCATAGCCCAAACGGCATGACCAGATATTCATAGAGTCCGTAGCGTGTCCGGAAAGCGGCAAGCCACTCGTCCCCCTCCCTGATCCTGACCAGGTTGTATGCTCCTCTGAGATCCAACTTGGTGTAAATAGTTGCTTTACTAAGACGTTCCACTAATTCTGGGATCAGCGGAAGGGGGTACCTGTTCTTCTTAGTTCTCCTATTTAACTCACGATAGTCTATTATGGGCCGTAAGGAGTTGTCCTTATTCTTCACGAAAAAGATCCCAGCTCCTGCTGGGGAGGTAGACGGTCTGATGAACCCCTTATTTATGTTTTCATCTAAGTATGCCTTGAGATGATCTAGTTCGGGTTGGGAGAGTGGATATATATGTCCGTATGGGATGTTGGAACCAGGTAGTAACTCAATAGGGCAGTCATATATACGATGGGGAGGTAGAGTCTCAGCTTGTTTTTTGTCGAATATGTCATAGAAATCATGATATTCATGTGGTATTGCTGCCTTAGAGACTTGTAGTAGCTGTTGATGGGGGTAGCATGAAGACTTGCAGTACGTTGAATTTAGGTCAACATGTAAAGACTGCCAGGAGATTGCAGGTTGATGTTGTTGTAGCCAAGACAAGCCTAAGACTATAGGGTATAGAGGAGAGGGAATAACATCAAAAGTCAAGTACTCAATGTGCCCATTACCTGTAGTAACTTTGAGTGGGATGGTGTGGTGTGTAATAGGCCCAGAACTAACAAGAGTACCATCAATCACACGAATGGAGACAGGTATTGCTTTGACACACAGGGGTATTTTATTCTTATTTACAAGGGACAGATCGATGAAATTGGAGAATGCTCCAGAGTCAATGATTGCTTCCGCTCTGAACACCTGAAGGTCCCACTGTAGGGATAGAGATAGGGTACAGTAAGCGACATCGACCACTTTATTAGTCAAACAATCACTAATACGTTTTGACTTACTTCTTTTTTGACGTAGCAGTAAAGGACAGTCCTTAACAGGATGATTAGGGGATGCACAATACATGCATAGATTTTTCTGTTGACGGCGATGTCTTTCTTCCAAAGTTAGGGGCCCTTTGGTGTACCCAATCTCCATGGGTACAGAAGAATCTTTTGCGCTAGACAACCCTGGAGAATATCTTTGGGGTGCTTCGGATTGTTGCCGTTCTGACTTTCTTTCTCTGATTCTCCGGTCAATCTGGACAGATAAGGTCATAATACCTTCCAGGGTCCTAGGAAGGTCTGTACGAGCAAGTTCGTCCTTTAGAGTATCTGACAACCCCAGCCGATACTGGTTGCGCAAGGCTACCTCACTCCATTCAGAATCCTTGATGTAGAGTTTGAATTCAGATAGATATTCCTCTACTGGGCGGCGGCCCTGTCTTAGTGAGCGCATCTTGGCCTCAGCTGTCAATTGTTTCTGTGTGTCTTCATATAACAAACTCATTTGTGTG
Organism: Bombina bombina; assembly: GCF_027579735.1. NCBI lineage: Eukaryota > Metazoa > Chordata > Amphibia > Anura > Bombinatoridae > Bombina > Bombina bombina. The sequence goes on from NC_069510.1 coordinate 66,563,208, forward strand.
AAGAAATCAGTTACAGAAGCTAGGATAGGGTCGTTATTCTCGAACAGGTTGTCAGCCCAAACCCTGGGTTCACCAGATAGGAAAGAGATGACAGTCATCACTTTGAGTCTCTCTGTGTGGTAGGTTTTTGGCCTCATTTGGAATAGGAGATAGCAGGCATTTCTGAACTGTCTAAACAATTTCCTATCGCCAGTGGATCTCTCAGGCAAACACACCTGTGGTTCTGGGGTGTTGTCTCTAACGGCTGCCCTAAGGCTGTCATTCTGTAATTGCAACTCTCTCAATGCTTGTGACAATTGGTCAACCCTTTGAGAGAGGTTGTATACTACATTTGGGAGGTCTGCTGGATCCATACTTATTTCTTTTTGGCCAATTAATATGTAACAGAAGTGTGAATTTTATATAGAACCGGTGGATCTCAACTGCAGACAGGGAAGGTTAAGCAGGTGAATACACGAAGTCTGACTCCTGTTAACTGGTTACAGGAGAGAGGAAAGCAATTAGGTTCAAGTGGAGTGGAAGTTGTATGTTAAGAGTTTATTCAGAAGGCAGCTTGCACCTACAAGTTCGAGTCCCAAGGTTTGTAACCGCCTAGCTGAACCAGATCAAAGGTTGAGCACCGTGCAGCACTTTAACATCAAGTAGTCCTGAGACAGTATCGGAGACTGAGCCAGCGATGGGAGAAGTGCTACCGCTGCAGATAGCTGACAGCCTGAGAGGGGTGTGTAGCGTGTGACCAATAAGCTGCGAGGAGACGCTGACAGGCAGAGGCTGTGTAAAAAGTTCACACCGCGGCTCCTGTGCCGGAACGCTGTATGGTGACGGTGAACAACAAGAACTCAGGTTTGTTTGAGGGTGCGTATGTGAGCAAATACAGTTAGATGCCTTGTAAGGACAATTGCTCAATGCGGTAATATCGGAGGTTGTCCGGAGATATCTTTGGTTTTACTTCCAATAAGTTAGGCAGAGGAGCTGAGAGTGAGATCTCTCTTTGTTGAGAGGGATAAAGTCCGTAAAGTCCGTAAGACTGTAAGTGGTAATATTTTGTAGGAATCCCTTATTGGAAATGTAATTGTAATCCCAGTTTAGGAAGTGATAATTCAGTTAGCCAGGAGGTTAGAACAAGCAGCTACTCAGTAGTTTGTACGCTATACACTAACATTAATTGGCACCTGGAAGGGGGAGGAGTAGGTTTAAGTAAGCACTGCTTAAAGGTGTACACATGCAGGTAAGAACATGACATACAAATACTCGTTAACGGCTTTTACTTGTTGGAGCAGGCGGTCGAACATTAGGAGTGTTGAATTCCAACGTGTCGGGCTGTCGCAAATCAAGCGCCTCGCTGGTAGGTTGTTTCGCCGCTAGATATCTGACAAGTGCGCCATGGCCGTGTATGAACGCCTGAAATGGCCACACACCTTCCTGGCCTGCTTCAGGACGTCCTGTAAGCCTGGGTACTTATGCACAAAGCATTGTACAATCAGATTACACACATGTGCCATGCACGGCACATGTGTCAACTTGCCCAATTTCAATGCCGCCACCAAATTACTTCCGTTGTCAGAAACCACTTTGCCGATCTCCAGTTGGCGCGGAGTCAGCCACTGATCCACCTGTGCGTTCAGGGCGGACAAGACTGCTGCTGCGGTGTGACTCTCTGCTTTCAGGCAAGTCAACCCCAAGACGGCGTGACACTGCCGTATCCTGGATGTGGAATAGTACCTGGGGAGCTGGGTGGGTGCCGTTGATGTGGAGCAAGATGCAGCAGCAGAAGAGGACTCAGCCGAGGAAGAGGTTATGGAAGAGGATGGAGTAGGAGGAGTAGAGGAGGTAGCAGCAGGCCTGCCTGCAAGTCGTGGCGGTGTCACCAACTCCTCTGCAGAGCCATGCATTCCATGCTTAGCAGCCGTCAGCAGGTTTACCAAATGCGCAGTGTAGGTGATATACCTGCCCTGACCATGCTTTGCAGACCAGCTATCAGTGGTCAGATGGACCCTTGCCCCAACACTGTGTGCCAGACATGCCATTACTTCCTTTCTCACAATCGAGTACAGGTTGGGGATTGCCTTTTGTGCAAAGAAATTTCAGCTGGGTACCTTCCACTGCGGTGTCCCAATAGATACAAATTTTTTGAACGCCTCAGACTCCACCAGCTTGTATGGTAAAAGATGGCGGGGTTCAAGGCTCGACAGGTCGTATCTGTTCACAGTACTTTGTAAGAGTTGAAATTTTGTTTCTATTTTGTAGACGCAGACCCCCATTTGTCATTCTTGTAAACTTTAGATTGTCGGAATGGAGCTGCGTCTCCCTGGTTTCTGTATATTTCTTTTTTGTTCCTACCAATAAAAATTTGTTAAACCAAAAAAAACAAAAACAAACAAACAAAAAAAAAAGCTGGCGGGCTAAGGGGGGTAGTTATCAAGCCGTCTACTTTTCTGGCTTCGCCGGCCCAATACGCCCGCCTAAGCTCGCCTACCTTCGCCGCCGCGGACCTGAAAAAATACGCCTAAGTTATCAAATAAAGCTGTCAAAAAGCCGCGGGGCGATGAGCAGCGGACTGTGACAGTTATCACTCATCCGATCTCGCTGCCCTTCGGCTTTTTCCCAGCTTTATTGCTAGCCTGTCACTAAGCACTCACACTAAACTACACTGTTCTACCCCCTATACCGGCGCCCCCGAAGCCTCCCGCAACTCAATAAAGTTACTAACCCCTAAACTGCCGCTCCTAGACCCCGCCGCAACTCTTATAAATGTATTAACCCCTAAACCGCCGCTCCTAGACCCTGCCGCAAATCTTATAAAGGTATTAACCCCTAAACCGCCGCTCCCGGACACCGCTGCCACCTACAGTATACCTAGTAACCCCTATCCTGCCCCCCCTATACCGTCGCCCTCTATAATAAAATTATTAACCCCTATCCTGCTGATCCCGCACCTCTCCGCAACTAAATAAATAGTTTAACCCCTAAACCGCCGCTCCATGAACCCGCCGCAACCTATATTAAACCTATTAACCCCTATCCTGCCCCCCCTACACCGTCGCCACCTATAATAAATTTATTAACCCCTAATCTGCCCCCCCTACACCGTCGCCACCTATAATAAATTTATTAACCCCTATCCTGCCCCCCACTACGCCGCCGCCACTGTAATAAAATTATTAACCCCTATCCTGCCCCCCACTACGCCGCCGCCACTGTAATAAATTTATTAACCCCTATCCTGCCCCCCACTACGCCGCCGCCACTGTAATAAAATTATTAACCCCTAAACCTAAGTCTAACCCTAACCCTAACGCCCCCCTAACTTAAATATTAATTAAATAAATCTAAATAAATTAACTCTTATTAAGTAAATGAATCCTATTTAAAACTAAATACTTACCTTTAAAATAAACCCTAATATAGCTACAATATAAATAATAATTATATTCTAGCTATTTTAGGATTTTTTTTAATTTTACAGGCAACTTTCAATTTATTTTAACTAGGTACAATAGCTATTAAATAGTTATTAACTATTTAATAGCTTACCTAGCTAAAATAAAGAGAAATGTACCTGTGAAATAAATCCTAACCTAAGTTACAATTACACCTAACACTACACTATACTTTAATTATTCCTATTTAAAAATAAATACTTACCTGTAAAATAAACCCTAAGATAGCTACAATATAATTAATAATTATATTATAGCTATCTTAGGATTTTATTTATTTTACAGGTAACTTTGTATTTATTTTAGCTAGTTAGAATAGTTATTAAATAGTTATTAACTATTTAATAACTACATAGCTAAAATAAATACAAAATTACCTGTAAAATAAATCCTAACTTAAGTTACAATTAAACCTAATACTACACTATCATTAAATTAATTAAATAAATTAACTACAAATAACTACAATTAAATACAATTACATAAACTAAGTTACAAAAAAATAAAAAAAATAAGTTACAAACATGTTACAAATATTACAACAATTTTAAGCTACTTACACCTAATCTAAGCCCCCTAATAAAATAACAAACCCCCCAAAATAAAAAAATGCCCTACCCTATTCTAAATTAAATAAATTTCAAAGCTCTTTTACCTTACCAGCCCTTAAAAGGGCCATTTGTGGGGGCATGCCCCAAAGAAAACAGCTCTTTTGCCTGTAAAAGAAAAATACAACCCCCCCAACATTAAAACCCACCACCCACATACCCCTAATCTAACCCAAACCCCCCTTACAAAAACCTAACACTAATCCCCTGAAGATCATCCTACCTTGAGTCGTCTTCACTCAGCCGAGCCACCGATGGAACTGAAGAGGACATCCAGAGCGGAAGAAGTTAATCCTCCAAGCGGCGCTGAAGAAATCTTCCATCCGATGAAGTCATCATAGAAACATAGAAACATAGATATTGACGGCAGATAAGAGCCATAGGCCCAGCAAGTCTGCCCGACCTTACCTAACAGTATAAACTTATCTAGTTCGTAGGATAGCCCTATGCTTGTCCCATGCATTTTTAAAGTCCCCCACAGTGTTTGTTGCTACTACCTCTTGAGGAAGTTTATTCCATAAATCAATCACTCTTTCTGTAAAGAAGTGCTTCCTCAAATTACTTCTGAATCTACTACCCTTTAGCTTGAGCTCATGACCCCTTGTTCTTGAATTTTCCATTTTATGTAAAATACCCACAGCCTCAGTTTTACTAAACCCTTTAATAGAAACATCCAGGCGGCGCTGAAGAAAAGTCTTCGATCCGGCCGATGTCATCTTCAAAGAGGCGCTGAAGAGGTCTTCTATCCGGGCGAAGTCATCTTCCAAGCCGGGTCTTGAATCTTCCTTCCGCCGACGCGGAACCACCTTCTTCACCGACGGACTACGACGAATGACGGCTCCAAGATGGCGTCCCCTCAATTCCGATTGGCTGATAGGATTCTATCAGCCAATCGGAATTAAGGTAGGAAAATCTGATTGGCTGATGGAATCAGCCAATCAGATTCAAGTTCAATCCGATTGGCTGATCCAATCAGCCAATCAGATTGAGCTCGCATTCTATTGGCTGATCGGAACAGCCAATAGAATGCAAGCTCAATCTGATTGGCTGATTCCATCAGCCAATCAGATTTTTCCTACCTTAATTCCGATTGGCTGATAGAATCCTATCAGCCAATCGGAATTGAGGGGACGCCATCTTGGATGACGTCCCTTAAAGGAGCTGTCATTCGTCGTAGTCCGTCGGTGAAGAAGGTGGTTCCGCGTCGGCGGAAGGAAGATTCAAGACCCGGCTTGGAAGATGACTTCATCGGATGGAAGATTTCTTCAGCGCCGCTTGGAGGATTAACTTCTTCCGCTCCGGATGTCCTCTTCAGTTCCATCGGTGGCTCGGCTGAGTGAAGACGACTCAAGGTAGGATGATCTTCAGGGGATTAGTGTTAGGTTTTTGTAAGGGGGGTTTGGGTTAGATTAGGGGTATGTGGGTGGTGGGTTTTAATGTTGGGGGGGGTTGTATTTTTCTTTTACAGGCAAAAGAGCTGTTTTCTTTGGGGCATGCCCCCACAAATGGCCCTTTTAAGGGCTGGTAAGGTAAAAGAGCTTTGAAATTTATTTAATTTAGAATAGGGTAGGGCATTTTTTTTATTTTGGGGGGGTTTGTTATTTTATTAGGGGGCTTAGATTAGGTGTAAGTAGCTTAAAATTGTTGTAATATTTGTAACATGTTTGTAACTTATTTTTTTTTTATTTTTTGTACTTTAGTTAGTTTATGTAATTGTATTTAATTGTAGTTATTTGTAGGTAGTTTATTTAATTAATTTAATGATAGTGTAGTATTAGGTTTAATTGTAACTTAAGTTAGGATTTATTTTACAGGTAATTTTGTATTTCTTTTAGCTATGTAGTTATTAAATAGTTAATAACTATTTAATAACTATTCTAACTAGCTAAAATAAATACAAAGTTACCTGTAAAATAAATATAAATCCTAAGATAGCTATAATATAATTATTAATTATATTGTAGCTATCTTAGGCCTAGATTTGGAGTTCGGCGGTAAAAGGGCTGTTAACGCTCCGCAGGCTTTTTTCTGGCCGCACCATAAATTTAACTCTGGTATCGAGAGTTTAAACAAATGCTGCGTTAGGCTCCAAAAAAGGAGCGTAGAGCATTTTTTAACCGCAAATGCAACTCTCGATACCAGAGTTGCTTACGGACGCGGCCGGCCTCAAAAACGTGCTCGTGCACGATTCTCCCATAGGAAACAATGGGGCTGTTTGAGCTGAAAAAAAACCTAACACCTGCAAAAAAGCAGCGTTCAGCTACTAACGCAGCCCCATTGTTTCCTATGGGGAAACCCTTCCTACGTCTGCACCTAACACTCTAACATGTACCCCGAGTCTAAACACCCCTAACCTTACACTTATTAACCCCTAATCTGCCGCCCCCGCTATCGCTGACCCCTGCATATTTTTTTTAACCCCTAATCTGCCGCTCCGTAAACCGCCGCAACCTACATTATCCCTATGTACCCCTAATCTGCTGCCCTAACATCGCCGACCCCTATATTATATTTATTAACCCCTAATCTGCCCCCCTCAACGTCGCCGACACCTGCCTACACTTATTAACTCCTAATCTGCCGAGCGGACCTGAGCGCTACTATAATAAAGTTATTAACCCCTAATCCGCCTCACTAACCCTATCATAAATAGTATTAACCCCTAATCTGCCCTCCCTAACATCGCCGACACCTAACTTCAATTATTAACCCCTAATCTGCCGAGCGGACCTCACCGCTACTATAATAAATGTATTAACCCCTAAAGCTAAGTCTAAACCCTAACACTAACACCCCCCCCTAAATTAAATATAATTTTAATCTAACGAAATAAATTAACTCTTATTAAATAACTTATTCCTATTTAAAGCTAAATACTTACCTGTAAAATACATCCTAATATAGCTACAATATAAATTATAATTATATTATAGCTATTTTAGGATTAATATTTATTTTACAGGCAACTTGGTATTTATTTGAACTAGGTACAATAGCTATTAAATAGTTAAGAACTATTTAATAGCTACCTAGTTAAAATAATAACAAATTTACCTGTAAAATAAATCCTAACCTAAGATATAATTAAACCTAACACTACCCTATCAATAAATTAATTAAATAAACTACCTACAATTACCTACAATTAACCTAACACTACACTATCAATAAATTAATTAAACACAATTGCTACAAATAAATACAATTAAATAAACTAGCTAAAGTACAAAAAATAAAAAAGAACTAAGTTACAAAAAATAATAAAATATTTACAAACATAAGAAAAATATTACAACAATTTTAAACTAATTACACCTACTCTAAGCCCCCCAAAATAAAAAATTCCCTACCCTATTCTAAATTAAAAAAGTTACAAGCTCTTTTACCTTACCAGCCCTGAACAGGGCCCTTTGCGGGGCATGCCCCAAGGATTTCAGCTCTTTTGCCTGTAAAAAAAAAACATACCATACCCCCCCCCCCAACATTACAACCCACCACCCACATACCCCTAATCTAACCCAAACCCCCCTTAAAGAAACCTAACACTAAGCCCCTGAAGATCTTCCTACCTTGTCTTCACCATACCAGGTTCACCGATCCGTCCTGGCTCCAACATCTTCATCCAACCCAAGCGGGGGTTGGCGATCCATCATCCGGTGCTGAAGAGGTCCAGAAGAGGCTCCAAAGTCTTCCTCCTATCCGCAAGAAGAGGACCATCCGGACCGGCAAACATCTTCTCCAAGCGGCATCTTCAATCTTCTTCCATCCGGTGCGGAGCGGGTCCATCTTGAAGCAGGCGACGCGGATCCATCCTCTTCTTCCGTTGTCTCCCGACGAATGACGGTTCCTTTAAGGGACGTCATCCAAGATGGCGTCCCTCGAATTCCGATTGGCTGATAGGATTCTATCAGCCAATCGGAATTAAGGTAGGAATTTTCTGATTGGCTGATGGAATCAGCCAATCAGAATCAAGTTCAATCCGATTGGCTGATCCAATCAGCCAATCAGATTGAGCTTGCATTCTATTGGCTGTTCCGATCAGCCAATAGAATGCGAGCTCAATCTGATTGGCTGATTGGATCAGCCAATCGGATTGAACTTGATTCTGATTGGCTGATTCCATCAGCCAATCAGAAAATGCCTACCTTAATTCCGATTGGCTGATAGAATCCTATCAGCCAATCGGAATTCGAGGGACGCCATCTTGGATGACGTCCGTTAAAGGAACCGTCATTCGTCGGGAGACAACGGAAGAAGAGGATGGATCCGCGTCGCCTGCTTCAAGATGGACCCGCTCCGCACCGGATGGAAGAAGATTGAAGATGCCGCTTGGAGAAGATGTTTGCCGGTCCGGATGTCCTCTTCTTGCCGGATAGGAGGAAGACTTTGGAGCCTCTTCTGGACCTCTTCAGCACCGGATGATGGATCGCCAACCCCCGCTTGGGTTGGATGAAGAAGTTGGAGCCAGGACGGATCGGTGAACCTGGTATGGTGAAGACAAGGTAGGAAGATCTTCAGGGGCTTAGTGTTAGGTTTCTTTAAGGGGGGTTTGGTTAGATTAGGGGTATGTGGGTGGTGGGTTGTAATGTTGGGGGGGGGGTATGGTATGTTTTTTTTTACAGGCAAAAGAGCTGAAATCCTTGGGGCATGCCCCGCAAAGGGCCCTGTTCAGGGCTGGTAAGGTAAAAGAGCTTGTAACTTTTTTAATTTAGAATAGGGTAGGGAATTTTTTATTTTGGGGGTCTTTGTTATTTTATTAGGGGGCTTAGAGTAGGTGTAATTAGTTTAAAATTGTTGTAATATTTTTCTTATGTTTGTAAATATTTTATTATTTTTTGTAACTTAGTTCTTTTTTATTTTTTGTACTTTAGCTAGTTTATTTAATTGTATTTATTTGTAGCAATTGTGTTTAATTAATTTATTGATAGTGTAGTGTTAGGTTAATTGTAGGTAATTGTAGGTAGTTTATTTAATTAATTTATTGATAGGGTAGTGTTAGGTTTAATTATATCTTAGGTTAGGATTTATTTTACAGGTAAATTTGTTATTATATTAACTAGGTAGCTATTAAATAGTTCTTAACTATTTAATAGCTATTGTACCTAGTTCAAATAAATACCAAGTTGCCTGTAAAATAAATATTAATCCTAAAATAGCTATAATATAATTATAATTTATATTGTAGCTATATTAGGATTTATTTTACAGGTAAGTATTTAGCTTTAAATAGGAATCATTTATTTAATAAGAGTTAATTTATTTCGTTAGATTAAAATTATATTTAAGTTAGGGGGGGTGTTAGTGTTAGGGTTAGACTTAGCTTTAGGGGTTAATCAATTTATTAGAATAGCGGTGAGCTCCGGTCGTCAGATTAGGGGTTAATAATTGAAGTTAGGTGTCGGCGATGTTAGGGGAGGGCAGATTAGGGGTTAATACTATTTATGATAGGGTTAGTGAGGCGGGTTAGGGGTTAATAACTTTATTATAGTAGCGCTCAGGTCCGCTCGGCAGATTAGGGGTTAATAAGTGTAGGCAGGTGTCGGCGACGTTGAGGGGGGCAGATTAGGGGTTAATAAATATAATATAGGGGTCGGCGTGTTAGGGGTAGCAGATTAGGGGTACATAGGGATAACGTAGGTGGCGGCGCTTTGCGGTCAGGGAAGATTAGGGGTTAATTATTTTTAAGTAGCTGGCGGCGACGTTGTGGGGGGCAGGTTAGGGGTTAATAAATGTAATACAGGGGTCGGCGGGGTTAGGGGTAGCAGATTAGGGGTACATAGGGATAACGTAGGTGGCGGCACTTTGCGGTCAGAAGATTAGGGGTTAATTATTTTAAGTAGCTGGCGGCGACGTTGTGGGGGGCAGGTTAGGGGTTATAAATGTAATACAGGGGTCGGGCGGGGTTAGGGGCAGCAGATTAAGGGGTACATAAGTATAACGTAGGTGGCGGTCGGCAGATTAGGGGTTAAAAAATTTAAATCGAGTGGCGGCGATGTGGGGGGAGCTCGGTTTAGGGGTACATAGGTAGTTTATGGGTGTTAGTGTACTTTAGGGTACAGTAGTTAAGAGCTTTATGAACCGGCGTTAGCCAGAAAGCTCTTAACTCCTGCTATTTTCAGGCGGCTGGAATTTTGTCGTTAGAGCTCTAACGCTCACTTCAGAAACGACTCTAAATACCGGCGTTAGGAAGATCCCATTGAAAACATAGGATACGCAAATGGCGTAGGGGGATCTGCGGTATGGAAAAGTCGCGGCTGAAAAGTGAGCGTTAGACCCTTTAATCACTGACTCCAAATACCGGCGGTAGCCTAAACCAGCGTTAGGAGCCTCTAACGCTGGTTTTGACGGCTACCGCCGAACTCCAAATCTAGGCCTTAGGGTTTATTTTACAGGTAGGTATTTATTTTTAAATAGGAAATAATTTATTAAAGTATAGTGTAGTGTTAGGTGTAATTGTAACTTAGGTTAGGATTTATTTCACAGGTACATTTCTCTTTATTTTAGCTAGTAAGCTATTAAATAGTTAATAACTATTTAATAGTTATTGTACATGGTTAAAATAAATTGAAAGGTACCTGTAAAATAAATATAAATCCTAAGATAGCTAGGAATATAATTATTATTTAATATTGTAGCTATATTAGGGTTTATTTTAAAGGTAAGTATTTAGTTTTAAATAGGATTTCATTTACTTAATAAGAGTTAATTTATTTAGATTTATTTAATTAATATTTAAGTTAGGGGGGCGTTAGGGTTAGGGTTAGACTTAGGTTTAGGTGTTAATAATTTTATGACAGTGGCGGCGGCGTAGTGGGGGGCAGGATAGGGGTTTAATAAATTTATTATAGGTGGCGACGGTGTAGGGGGGCAGATTAGGGGTTAATAAATTTATTATAGGTGGCGACGGTGTAGGGGGGGCAGGATAGGGGTTTAATACATTTAATATAGGTTGCGGCGGGTTCAGGGAGCGGCGGTTTAGGGGTTAATACATTTATTATAGTTGCGGTGGGCTCCGGGAGCGGCGGTTTAGGGGTTTAATATGTATAGAGTAGCTTGCGGTGGGCTCCGGGAGCGGCGGTTTAGGGGGTAATAACTTTATTTAGTTGCGGCGGTGTAGGGGGGGGTCAGATTAGTGGTGTTTAGACTCGGGGGTACATGTTAGGGGTGTTAGGTGTAGACTGCTCCCATAGAAATCAATGGGATGTCTGTCAGCAGCGAACTTGTACTTTCGCTATGGTCCAGACTCCCATTGATTCCTATGGGATCCGCCGCCTCCAGGGGTGGCGGGATTGAAAACCAGGTACGCTGGGCCGTAAAAGTGCCGAGCGTACCTGCTAGTTTTTTGATAGCTAGCAAAAGTAGTGAGAATGTGCCGCACTTGTGTGCGGAACATCTGGAGTGACGTAAGAATCGATCTGTGTCGGACTGAGTCCGGCGGATCGATGCTTACGTCACAAAATTCTACTTTTGCCGGTCTCGAGCCTTTGATAACTAAGGCGAATTAGCCTCGCCACAAATACGCTGCGGAATTCCAGCGTATTTGAGGTTGACGGATTGATAACTAGGCCCCAAAGAGTTCAGACAAGCCAGCTGTCGGATGCCGGGGCAAGGGGGGTGACTTTGGGACATTGGCTTCTTACGCTCAAACATATCCTTGACAGACACCTGACTGTGGGCAGATGAGCAGGAACTGCTACGGAAGAGAGACTGAGTGGCGGATGATTGAGAGGGGGCAAGGAGGACAGCAGTGGTTGACGTGGCTGAAGATGCTGGACCAGGAGGAGGATGGCGGCTTTGAGTTTGTGTGCTGCTTCTACTCATGTGTTCATCCCATCGGCGTTTGTGATGTGAGATCATGTGCCTTCACAAAGCAGTTGTACCTAGGTGGGTGTTGGACTTCCCACAACTCAGTTTCTTTTGGCACAGGTTGCAAATGGCATCACTGTTGTCAGAGGCAGACACACAAAAAAATGCCACACTGCTGAGCTTTGCGATGACGGCATTCTGGTGGTGGCAACAGCATGCGTTGATTGGTGTGCTGTCTGGCTGACCCCGGCTGCAGATGCATGCTGTCTGACTGTGCCACTAGCTCCTTGCGACGACCTCCCCCTGCTTCCAACTTGTCTCTTCCTCCTCCTCTCTGTCTCCCCATCTGAACTTTCCCCCTGTTCTTTTTCTCTTCTAGCGGGCACCCACGTGACATCCATGGACGCATCATCATCAACCGCTTCACTTGTATCTGACAAATCAACAAAGGAAGCAGCAGTGGGTACAACATCATCATCATTATCACACCGTACGTCCATGTCTGTAATGCTGCCTGACTGAGACATATCACTGTTATCTACATCCTCTGTCAATGATGGTTGCGCATCACTCATTTCTTCCAACTGATGTGTCAATAACTCCTCTGACAGATCAAGTGAAGCGGCTGTGGTGCTAGTGTTGGTGGTGGCGGCAGGCGGGCGAGTGGCACTGGTCACTTGAGAGGTGCCCAAAGCTAAGCTGGAGGTGGATGGTGCGTCAAGGTTCCGAGCGGAAGCTGTAGAAGATTGGGTGTCCTGTGTTAGCCAGTCAACTAGGTCCTCCTCAGAACTTTTCGCGTTCATGGTACGTGGCCTCTGAACACTGGGCATTATTGTAGGGTCAAAGGGAATCACAGCACCACGACGGCACCTGTGGGGTGGCCTGCCTCTGCCTGTTATTTTTTTTTTTAAATGTAGACTTACACTACTATTAAACAAAATATGAGTGGTGTCACTGGGCAAGTGGGCACAGTATACGCTGTGAGCCTGACACAAAAAAAGCAGACTGATGTTTCACAATCCAAAAAGTTTATTTTTTTAAATGTACACTTACACTACTATTAAACAAGATATGAGTGGTGGCACTGGGCAAGTGGGCACAGTATACGCTGTGAGCCTGACACAAAAAAGCAGACTGATGTTTCACAGTCAAAAATGTTTATTTTTTAAATATTTACACTACTGTTACAACAAATATGAGTGGTGCCCACTAACTTGGCAAGTGGGCCTGGCACACACGCTGGCAGGCAGGCAACTGCAATTAGATTACACCTAGCAGACTGATGTTTCACAGTCAAAAAAAGTTTTTTTTTACAAAATTTACACTACTGTTACAACAGATATGAGTGGTGGCACTTAGCAAGTGGGCCTGGCACACATGCTGGCAGGCAGGCAACTGCAATTAGATTACACTAGCAGACTGATGTTTCACAGTCAAAAAAGTTTTTTTCTACAAAATTTACACTACTGTTACAACAAATGTGAGTGGTGGCACTGCAGGCAGGCAACTGCAATTAGATTACACTAGCAGACGCAGACTGATGTTTCACAGTCAAAATTACACAGGCCAAAAAAAAAAAAAAACGACTGATGTTCTAGCCCTAAAAAGGGCTTTTTGGGGTGCTGTCCTTACAGCAGAGATCAATGAGTCCTTCAGGACTGTAGTGGACACTGAATACACTAGCCTAGCTATCAATTTCCCTATAAAATCAGCAGCAGCAGCACTATCCCTCCTCTCACTAAGAATGCAGGATCATGGGAGGGTCTGGGAGGGAGTGTCTGCTGCTGATTGGCTGAAATGTGTCTGCAGACTGTGAGATACAGGGTCAAAGTTTACTCAATGGTGACGAATAGGGGGCGGATCGAACATCGCATATGTTTGCCGGGAACTATTCGCCGGCGAACTATTCGCGACATCACTACTGTCCATGTGTGCTCACCACTCCTGCCAAACCAGCTTCACTGTATTTTTCTCTCCCCTTTCTCTTCTTGGCCACGGGAAACACAATCTCATAGATAGCCTATTGACATACAATTCCTGACAGGCCATTCTCACGGTTTTTACTCTCCTTATACTCTTCCTGCCCACTGGAAATGCAATCTTATACTAATATTATTCACATTAAATTTGGTTTCCCCCAGAAAGATGCTTTAGAAAGCAATTGAAAGGTTAAAATTACTTGAATGCCAAATCCTCCTGCCAGATCATCTTCACTTTTTTTCTCTCCCATACTCTTCATGGCCATGGGAAACACTATCTCATAGAAAGACTATTGCCATACATGTGTTATTCCCCCAAAATTTATTTTCTACAGCAATTCAAAGGTTAAACTGACTTGTATCTGCTTTTCATGACTGCTCAACACTCTTGCAACACCATCCTCATTCTTTTTTTTCTTCCCATACTCTTCCTGGCCACAGGAAACACAATCTCATAGGAAGCCTATTGCCATACAATTTTGTTTCCCCCAGAAATATGCTTTATAAAGCAATTTAAGGGTTAAAATTACTTTTATATTTTTTACTTGAATGACCAAGACTCCTGCCAGATCATCTTCACTCTTTGTTTTTTTCTGCCCATACTTTTCCTGGCCACAGGATAAGCAATCTCATAGGAAGACTATCGACATACAATTTGCTTTCCACCAGAAATAGGGTTTATACAGCAATTCAAGGGTTAAAGGGATTTGCATCCACTTCCCATGAGCGCTCAACACTCCTGCCAGACCATTCTCACGGTTTTTACTCTCCCTATACTCTTCCCGGACACGGGAAATGCAATCTCATAGGAATTTTATTGACCAAAAATTTGGTTTCCCCCAGAAATATGCTTTATACAGAATTTGAAGGGTTAAAATTACTTTGATATGTTTTACTTGAACGCCCAAGACTCCTGCCAGATCATCTTCACGTTTTTTCTATCTCCATATTCTTCCTTGCCACAGGAAACGCTATCTCATAGGAAGACTATTGCCATACAGTTTGTGTTTCCTAAAAATATGGGTTCTACAGCAATTCAAAGGTTAAACTGACTTGTGTCCACTTTCCATGACTGCCAGACTATTCTCACGGTTTTTACTCTCCCTATACTCTTCCCGGACACGGGAAAATCAATCTCATTGGAATATTATTGACCTAAAATGTGTTTTCCCCCAGAAATATGCTTTATAAAAGAATCATTAACGTTATTTTGAATAATCTTTATTTGATGAATATTACAACCTGTTTCTTCGTGTACTGGAGTATTTAAATAAAGTTTTTTCAACAAAGGATATCCAGAGAATGAAAGAAATAGAATTATTAACATTATTTTGATGAATCTTTATTGGATGTGTATTTAAATAAAGTATTTTCAAGAAAGGATATCCAGAGAATGAAATAAATATGAAAGAATCACTAACATTATCTTTAATAATCTTTATTTGATGAATATTACAACCTGTTTTTCGTGTACTGGAGTATTTAAACAAAGTTTTTTTCAACAAAGGATATCCAGAGAATGAAAGAAATAGAATTATTAACATTATTTTGTTGAATCTTTATTGGATGATATTACAACCTGTTTCTTCATGTACTGGAGTATTTAAATAAAGTTTTTTCAACAAAGGATATCCAGAGAATGAAAGAAATAGAATTATTAACATTATTTTGATGAATCTTTATTGGATGATATTACAACCTGTTTCTTCGTGTACTGGAGTATTTAAATAAAGTATTTTCAACAAAGGATATACAGAGAATTAAGTATTTTCAACAAAGGATATCCAGAGAATTAAAGAAATATGCAGCAGTAAATGTATTGGTTTATTAACAAAGAGCACGATGAATTTGAGATGTATTCATTATGCAACATAATGACATTGAAGAGAGCATGTGAAAAGCTGCATTGGATCAGCAGAAGAAGCAGTGGAGATAGCCGAGTGGCGGGAAAGGGGCTGTTTCTCATGCACGAGCACGCAGTCTCAGCTTTAGAGAGGGAATATGAATATTTATGAGGAGGGAGGAGAATGGGAGGAGCTGCAGTGGGGGGGCGGAGTTCCGAATCTTGCCAAGGAGCCGAAGAAAGCGCTTTCCATAAGCGCAGCATTTCTGATACAACACCGGGCCCGTCTGTTTCTCACAAGCTTTACCCTCAGGCCGAGCTAAGTTTTCGCTTGTAATTTGAGTAAAATGAGCTAAAAATGGAGGTTTGCAAAAATAAAATATCTTAGAGAAATAAACAATCATTGATAATAAATATTGTGTGTGCTCAGCGGTTTCGCAGCTGAATATTGTAACAAGCAAAAACTTAGCTTGGCCTGAAGGTAAAGCTCGTAAGAAACAGACAGGCCCGGTGTTTACACATTTAAATAATTATGTGTCAGGTTTCTGAAAATGTGCGCATGCGCACCAGCTGTTCTTGAAGCACATGATCAGTTCTTCTCAAGGGTCTGGCTTTCTTTAGCGTCATAAAAAAAATCTGCATGCGCACTGGCTTTTATTGTAGAATTTGATAAATTCTCCCCAAGGGTCCGCCTCTTTTCAGATGAATAATCTCGGGTGCGCGCTACCATGCGCAATGGAGGCAATTAGTGTAATCTGCTGCCGAAAGTGATGTCAGATTGCAGTTTTCGATGAATTGCAGTTCTCGACAGAACACAAGATAACTTCACGAGGGCACGGAGCAAGTGTACAGATAGGGGGCGCGTTGACAGTGAGAGTGCGCAGTCGCCAAAGGAGCGGATGTGCATGAGAGTGCGGTGTACTAAAAGACGGGCACGCGCAGGGATCACTGCAAGCTTAGTGAGGGTTTGTGTCAAGTGGAAAGTGTTTGTTGTACAACAGAAATGAAAGGGTTAAATGTGTTTGATGTATATATTTATAATCCCTGTGGTTAGTTTAAGAAGCACCTTATGGGTAAAAGGTCAAAATCTCGAAGATGCCAAAAGAATGTGTAAATTAAAGGAATAATAGTGGAAAATTTCCATGATCTAATTTGTTGTAATTTGAAGACTATTGACCCTACATTACTGTGTGTTTAACTCCTGTAAAGGGGTTAAACACACAGTAAAAGTACTGCTGCTTGGGACTGCTAGTTCTCAGCAAAAACCACCAGTGATCCAATCAGCAGTAGTTACACATCTGAGTTTTGCAAATAGCAGTACTGATTGGATCAGCCGTGGTTTATGCTGAGGACACACAGTGCTCTGCAGGGTCTGAGCAGTAGTTCTACTATGTGTTTAACCCCTAGCAGTGTAGGGTCGATAGTCTTAAAATCGAATGCTGTAACAAATTAGAGCATATAATTGATCAACTATTATGTCCCTTTAATGACTAAAAGTGTTTATTAACACATTTCTGAGTTACTGAAAACTCTATTTCTTATTTAAAGGGACATCAAACCCAACATTATTCTTTCAGTATTCAGATAGAGCATACAACTTTCCAATGTATTGCTATTATCAAATGTGGTTTCATTCTTTTGTTATCCTTTGTTAAAGGAGCAGCAATGCACTACTAGGAGCTAGTTGTACACATTGGATTAACCAATAAAAGAGGCATATATATGATTTTCAAGAGTTTTGTGGCTGTGCTGTCTAATCACAGTGCGCCCTATCGCGCCATTGAACTGAATGTTGCTCGCTCCGCCTCTGGTAGCGGGAAGAGATCAGAAGAGCCTGGAGAGGAGTCCAGGTAAGTACAACGATGATAGCAAAAATCTCTGAAAGATTTGGATTTTGGAAGCTGCCGCTATGATAATGTATAAAATTATTTTTTACGTTTACTGTCCCTTTAAACATACACACTATTAATTTAACACTAAGGGCTCGATTACAAGTGGAGCGGTAGTTCGCGTTTCCGCTATAGCGATAACTCCGCTAGAATTAAGATTTTTGCGCTAGTCGACTAGCGCATAAATCAGAAGTTAGAATATCGCTTGTACATTCACTTATTCCCCTATAGAATTCAATGGAGAAAAAAAAGTTGAAAAAACACCCCACTCTCGCGTAAACACCTTCACAGAAAGTACACCGCTTGGTGCATCAAATGAGGGGGTACAAGTATTTCTAGCATGAATTTGGGGTGCGCAGCTATTAATAGAATAAGTTGCATTGCTTTAAAAAAAACATAATAATAGTTATAAACAAAGAGCCATATTCCACTTATTATTACATTGTCGCTAGAAAATATATAATTTTTATTGCAAAAAATAAGCTTCTTTGCAGAAAAAATACAGAAGTTTCGAAAGATGGAGAGAGCTGCGTAAAGAGGGTGATTTACTCATCTTCCATGCACGCTAAAAGATTGATTTTATATATATATATATATATATTTATATATATATATTCTTTTTTTTTTTTTAAATAGCATCCCTCTACTATTTATTAATTTGTAACCACATTACCCAGGTGATCATGGGATTATAAATATAATATCGGTCCATATTGTAAAAGGGAATGCAACATTTCTCAGCTAGGTAATCACTGTGGTAACGCTGGTTACCACGGCGATCATTTAGCTATAATGCTTTAACAGATATTAATTTTTCAAAAATAAACAAGTTTATTTTTAGAACTTGTATTTTAGGGGTCTCTAGGAAATTTTGATCTTTATTTATGTGCCTTTAGAGACCTCCAAATCCTTTTTTTTTTTTTTAAAATATTTTTTTTACTGTATACCCCCAAGATTATACCATTGGAAAGGGTAGACGATTACCTTTCCAATGGTGGGTCTTGGGGGTCATCTAAGCAGCATGCCCCTATCTCCCTATAACTGACAATTGTCAGTTTGAAATAAAGTTGCACAGTGATGTCATTGCGCGTGACGTCACTACGCAAAATGTGAAGCCCCGACGATGCCTGTCACTATACAGGCCCGATCGTTGAAGTGGAAGTTGATGGAGGCCCCCAAAACTCCACGAAAGTGGGGGAATGCTAGTGACGGCTCTGAGCCGTCGTTAGCATCTGAGAGGGAAACTTTGCGACGGCTCAGAGCCTTCGTTAGCACTCAAGGGGATATAGATGATTATATATAGGTATAGATATATACAGATATATATAGGCATATCTATTTAAAAACACAAAGAACATATTCTGCTATGTAGAGAACATTGGAATGTGACATTTTTACAGTAAATACGTAAACACTTTATTAAATATGAATATTGCATAAAAATACTTTTATATCTCTTCAGAGACATTCCAGTCAAAATTGGAATCCACATGAATGCATTTCAATTTTATATAGAAGCATTTTTTTATTATACACGTATTAGCAATAATGCTTCTCATATAAGCTATAGCCGTTTCAAAAGTGTATTTAAGTATGCACCGTGCACAAGCATTTTAAACACAGCACTTGCTCAGACAGCCTAAGGTGCTAGTACAATCTGGTAATGACTCAATTTGTTAATTTCTGACATGATTACAAGCCACACTGGTGCTCTAAGCAGCTGCAGTGTTTAAAATGCTGTTCGTCACGTGCACGGGCAGAGAAAAATGTTAGCACTAAAACAGGTATAACTTTTACTAGAAGCATTTTTGCCAATTCATGTATATTGCAAATATGTTTCTATTCAAAGATGTACTTAATCTATGTACATTTAAATTTCAGCTCTGAAATCACGGTAACAATTCTAGCGTAAATCAAACTGCACTCACGCGATCGCCTTTACTTTCAACTTGTAATGCCAGCGGTAAGCCTGATAAGCGCAAACCCTTGCAAAATACCCCTTATCACTATGGCGCAAAAGATTGCGCTCCACTTGTAATGTGGCCCTAAATAAGTATTACCTAATAAGCATCTGCCTGTGTAATAATTAAGCACACATATAGAATCAATTGCTATGGTGTGTTATGTTATTGGGTGCTCATATGATAACACATTAGACTTATAAACGATAGAACCCAAATCTGGCTTGCCATTAAGTTCTGTGAGCCGTTAATATATTAGATAGTTTAGCAACTTGCAGACCATTTACTTTGTTGTATATTATTAGCGAATGTGCATTAAATAAATAAAATATATTAGCCTTGCAATCGATAGCATTTGAACATAAGCTGCCGGGTTTATGTAGCGTCAGTGTCAAGGACACGCCTCCTCTGATGACATCATCTGTAAATACAAATCTCCAGCATCCTTCACCTTATAGGACTGAATTCAGCACAGAGTTGGAAACATTTACTCTTGAAAAAAATAATAGAATTGTAGTAGGTGGCCTGGAGAAGGGTAATGTAAGAAAACAAACCAATCGCTACAGCGAATCATGTCTGCTCAACATCGCTAGTGAAATGCCGCCCCCTGCTAACTGGCTGGCCAATCGGCCGCTAGCAGGGGCTGACGATCATCCCAATCGGATCGGGATGATTTCAATCCACCACCTAAAATTTGGTGGACAGGTTAAGGAGCAGTGGTCTTATGAGCGCTGCTTCTAACGTCCGTTTCAGGCATCCGCTGCTTCATAAATGGAGCCCATAATCTTTTCAAAACAATAAAAAATGGAAACAACTGAATAAAAGCATTCAGACTAAAATGGATAAATTAACTAAAGATTTAGAACATCGGAAGTCCTCTAAAATCCATGAAGATTTGTAGGATTATAAGGAAGTTTTTTTTTTTCCCTTTCCTCATTGTCATGTACTGATTCATTATGTGTATACCTTTAAGAAGAAGCTATCACTGCCCTATAAAAGTCTCCTCCTCCCTATCAATGATGCTAAGTAATTTGCTACTGTGGGTGTTCATACCGACTTGAGTGCAAGATACTCTTAGCCCGCTTTGCACAGGCAGATCCACTCCTGCTGACTAACGTTTTCTTCGTGACCAAGAATCTGAGGCACACCGTTTAAGCTTCCCTGCGTATCTTCGTGTGCCCACTTCCTCTTACTTGAATTATAGCTCTGGATATTTCGCCGGCCGAAAGGGAGATCAGCTGTGAACCACAAGCCCCTCCGGATGACGTCACACTACACGGCCCATAATTCTAACTGATCACTTCCGACATTCTACCGTAACACTTCACTTTACCTGAGGAGGAAGAAATGTAAGTTACCTAAAAGCTCAGTCCGAGTTTAATCGCATATAGACTGTATTGTTGCCAAACCTATACCAAACTGCAGCTGCTAAGTATAAAAGAACATTTCCGGAAACATTGTTTCATATATGTTGCAATAGACTTGGTTAACAATACACTGTCATTTCTCATATGCCAACAAAATCTCCTCAATTCATGCTAATACAAATAGCTGAAGGAACAGTATATAGAGTAATATAATTACTAAACTGAAACCTGACATTAGCTTAGTCGGAAGTAAGCAAACTTATAGTGAAAGACTCACATATGTACACTTATTCTGTATCTCTTTAACGTTATACACCAGCTTAAAGGGACGCTGAATCCAAATTTTTTATTTTGTGATTCAGATAGAGCATGCAATTTTAAGCAACTTTCTAATTTACTCCTATTATCAAATGTTCTTCGTTCTCTTGCTATCTTTATTTGAAAAAGAAGGCATCTAAGTTTGTTTTTTTTGGTTCAGAACTCTGGACAGCACTTTTTTATTGGTGGATGAATTTATCCACCAATCAGCAAGAACAACCCAGGTTGTTCACCAAAAATGGGCCGGCATCTAAACTTACATTCTTGCATTTCAAATAAAGATACAAAGGCCTAGATTTGGAGTTTGGCGGTAGAAGGGCTGTTAACGCTACGCAGGCTTTTTTCTGGCCGCACCATAAATTTAACTCTGGTATCGAGAGTTCAAACAAATGCTGCGTTAGGCTCCAAAAAGGGAGCGTAGAGCATTTTTACCGCAAATGCAACTCTCGATACCAGAGTTGCTTACGGACGCGGCCAGCCTCAAAAACGTGCTCGTGCACGATATCCCCATAGGAAACAATGGGGCTGTTTGAGCTGAAAAAAAACCTAACACCTGCAAAAAAGCAGCGTTCAGCTCCTAACGCAGCCCCATTGTTTCCTATGGGGAAACACTTCCTATGTCTGCACCTAACACTCTAACATGTACCCCGAGTCTAAACACCCCTAACCTTACACTTATTAACCTCTAATCTGCTGCCCCCGCTATCGCTGACCCCTGCATATTTTTTTTAACCCCTAATCTGCCGCTCCGTAACCCGCCGCAACCTACATTATCCCTATGTACCCCTAATCTGCTGCCCTAACATCGCCGACCCCTATATTATATTTATTAACCCCTAATCTGCCCCCCACAACGTTGCCGACACCTGCCTACACTTATTAACCCCTAATCTGCCGAGCGGACCTGAGCGCTACTATAATAAATGTATTAACCCCTAATCCGCCTCACTAACCCTATAATAAATAGTATTAACCCCTAATCTGCCCTCCCTAACATCGTCGACACCTAACTTCAATTATTAACCCCTAATCTGACGACCGTAGCTCACCGCTACTATAATAAATGGATTAAACCCTAAAGCTAAGTCTAACCCTAACACTAACACCCCCCTAAATTAAATATAATTTAAATCTAACGAAATAAATTAACTCTTATTAAATAAATTATTCCTATTTAAAGCTAAATACTTACCTGTAAAATACATCCTAATATAGCTACAATATAAATTATAATTATATTAGAGCTATTTTAGGATTTATATTTAGTTTACAGGCAACTTGGTAATTATTTTAACCAGGTACAATAGCTATTTAATAGTTACCTAGTTAAAATAATAACAAATTTACCTGTAAAATAAATCCTAACCTAAGATATAATTAAACCTAACACTACCCTATCAATAAATTAATTAAATAAACTACCTACAATTACCTACAATTAACCTAACACTACACTATCAATAAATTAATTAAACACAATTCCTACAAATAACAACAATTAAATAAACTAGCTAAAGTACAAAAAATAAAAAAGAACTAAGTTACAAAAAATAAAAAAAATATTTACAAACATAAGAAAAATATTACAACAATTTTAAACTAATTACACCTACTCTAAGCCCCCTAATAAAATAACAAAGCCCCCCAAAATAAAAAATTCCCTACCCTATTCTAAATTAAAAAAGGTAAAAGCTCTTTTACCTTACCAGCCCTGAACAGGGCCCTTTGCGGGGCATGCCCCAAGAATTTCAGCTCTTTTGCCTGTAAAAAAACACATACAATACCCCCCCAACATTACAACCCACCACCCACATACCCCTAATCTAACCCAAACCCCCCTTAAATAAACCTAACACTAAGCCCCTGAAGATCTTCCTACCTTGTCTTCACCATCCAGGTTCACCGATCCGTCCTGAAGAGCTCCTCCGATGTCCTGATCCAAGCCCAAGCGGGGGGCTGAAGAGGTCCATAATCCGGTCAAAGTCTTCATCCAAGCGGGGCAGAAGAGGATCTTCCATCCGATTGAAGTCTTCATCCAGGCGGCATCTTCTATGGTCTTCTATCCGGAGCGAAGCGGCAGGATCCTGAAGACCTCCAGCGCGGAACATCCATCCGGCCCGACGACTGAACGACGAATGACTGTTCCTTTAAGGGACGTCATCCAAGATGGCGTCCCTCGAATTCCGATTGGCTGATAGGATTCTATCAGCCAATCGGAATTAAGGTAGGAATTTTCTGATTGGCTGATGGAATCAGCCAATCAGAATCAAGTTCAATCCGATTGGCTGATCCAATCAGCCAATCAGATTGAGCTCGCATTCTATTGGCTGTTCCGATCAGCCAATAGAATGCGAGCTCAATCTGATAGGCTGATTGGATCAGCCAATCGGATTGAACTTGATTCTGATTGGCTGATTCCATCAGCCAATCAGAAAATTCCTACCTTAATTCCGATTGGCTGATAGAATCCTATCAGCCAATCGGAATTCGAGGGACGCCATCTTGGATGACGTCCCTTAAAGGAACAGTCATTCGTCGTTCAGTCGTCGGGCCAGATGGATGTTCCGCGCTGGAGGTCTTCAGGATCCTGCCGCTTCGCTCCGGATAGAAGACCATAGAAGATGCCGCCTGGATGAAGACTTCAATCGGATGGAAGATCCTCTTCTGCCCCGCTTGGATGAAGACTTTGACCGGATCATGGACCTCTTCAGCCCCCCGCTTGGGCTTGGATCAAGACATCGGAGGAGCTCTTCAGGACGGATCGGTGAACCTGGATGGTGAAGACAAGGTAGGAAGATCTTCAGGGGCTTAGTGTTAGGTTTATTTAAGGGGGGTTTGGGTTAGATTAGGGGTATGTGGGTGGTGGGTTGTAATGTTGGGGGGGGTATTGTATGGTTTTTTTTACAGGCAAAAGAGCTGAAATTCTTGGGGCATGCCCCGCAAATGGCCCTGTTCAGGGCTGGTAAGGTAAAAGAGCTTTTACCTTTTTTAATTTAGAATAGGGTAGGGAATTTTTTATTTTGGGGGGCTTTGTTATTTTATTAGGGGGCTTAGAGTAGGTGTAATTAGTTTAAAATTGTTGTAATATTTTTCTTATGTTTGTAAATATTTTTTTATTTTTTGTAACTTAGTTCTTTTTTATTTTTTGTACTTTAGCTAGTTTATTTAATTGTATTTATTTGTAGGAATTGTGTTTAATTAATTTATTGATAGTGTAGTGTTAGGTTAATTGTAGGTAATTGTAGGTAGTTTATTTAATTAATTTATTGATAGGGTAGTGTTAGGTTTAATTATATCTTAGGTTAGGATTTATTTTACAGGTAAATTTGTTATTATTTTAACTAGGTAACTATTAAATAGCTATTGTACCTGGTTAAAATAATTACCAAGTTGCCTGTAAACTAAATATAAATCCTAAAATAGCTATAATATAATTATAATTTATATTGTAGCTATATTAGGATGTATTTTACAGGTAAGTATTTAGCTTTAAATAGGAATAATTTATTTAATAAGAGTTAATTTATTTCGTTAGATTTAAATTATATTTAACTTAGGGGGGTGTTAGTGTTAGGGTTAGACTTAGCTTTAGGGGTTAATCCATTTATTCTAGTAGCGGTGAGCTCCGGTCGTCAGATTAGGGGTTAATAATTGAAGTTAGGTGTCGGCGATGTTAGGGAGGGCAGATTAGGGGTTAATACTATTTATGATAGGGTTAGTGAGGCGGATTAGGGGTTAATAACTTTATTATAGTAGCGCTCAGGTCCGCTCGGCAGATTAGGGGTTAATAAGTGTAGGCAGGTGTCGGCGACGTTGAGGGGGGGCAGATTAGGGGTTAATAAATATAATATAGGGGTCGGCGGTGTTAGGGGCAGCAGATTAGGGGTACATAGGGATAACGTAGGTGGCGGCGCTTTGCGGTCGGAAGATTAGGGGTTAATTATTTTAAGTAGCTGGCGGCGACGTTGTGGGGGGCAGGTTAGGGGTTAATAAATGTAATACAGGGGTCGGCGGGGTTAGGGGCAGCAGATTAGGGGTACATAAGTATAACGTAGGTGGCGGTCGGCAGATTAGGGGTTAAAAATTTTTAATCGAGTGGCGGCGATGTGGGGGGAGCTCGGTTTAGGGGTACATAGGTAGTTTATGGGTGTTAGTGTACTTTAGGGTACAGTAGTTAAGAGCTTTATGAACCGGCGTTAGCCCAGAAAGCTCTTAACTACTGCTATTTTCCTGCGGCTGGAGTTTTGTCGTTAGAGCTCTAACGCTCACTTCAGAAACGACTCTAAATACCGGCGTTAGGAAGATCCCATTGAAAAGATAGGATACGCAATTGACGTAAGGGGATCTGCGGTATGGAAAAGTCGCGGCTGAAAAGTGAGCGTTAGACCCTTTAATCACTGACTCCAAATACCAGCGGGCGGCCAAAACCAGCGTTAGGAGCCTCTAACGCTGGTTTTCACGGCTAACGCCAAACTCCAAATCTAGGCCAAAGAGAATTAAAAAATTGATAATAGGAGTAAATTAGAAAGTTGCTTAAAATGTCATGCTCTGTCTGAATCACGAAATAAAAAAATTGGGTTCAGTGTCCCTTTAAGCTTCATTCTTTTCACGTTTACTCTGTATATCCATAGCTGGATTAATTCCCACTTCAAATCCATTTCTCTTGACCGTTTTCAGTCAACCTCAGATCTATGAGCAAAATTGTGGTTCTATTTACAATCTTATAACCACAGATGTGGGGTGAGACTGAGTGGAAGAGAATGTTAGCATCACACATAGGAGAAATATCCTACATACGCCTTACACTCATAGCTAAAAAGCTAAGAACAATTTTAGATCTGTGGTGACTCAGAGGCTGAAAACATTTACATGTTCCCACAATATCAATAAAGATGTTCATACAAAAATAATCTAGATAGAATGCTTAAAGGGACATTGCACAATAGATTTTTCTTTGCATAAATGTTTTGTAGATGATCCATTTATTTGGCCTTTGGGAGTGTTTTTGTAACAATTTATAGTTTTGCTTATTTTTAAATAACATTATGCTGATTTTCAGACTCCTAACCAAGCCCCAACGTTTTAGATGTATACTGATGTCTACAGATTCTAGCTGCTATTGTTTGTATAATCTGTTTTTTTATATGCAGGGGAGGGGGGAGTGTCTGCTGTTCCTGTTTTTCCAGCCCCTTTCAGTGGGTGTCCCAGGCTAACCACATCAACAGTGCTAAACTGTGAGCTTCTAAGTACGTTTTTAAACAGTTTTATACTGGATTTTTAGATCAGTATCTGTGCGCATTCTTCTTTATAGTATTATCTATTACATGTAGTTATATGACAATTGGTGTATACTGTCCCTTTAATAAGCATAAACCTTCACCTAACCCAGTATAAACTTCCAATAGATTCAAAGTCCTAGAGGCTAATAATGAACAGAATTTCTCCCCAAATAGATGGATCAAACAGGGGGAGTAAAGCAAAAGAAGAAATGGACAACAAGGTACATTTCTACATCGTAATAGGGCATATTCTAATCAAATAGGTTCACTTTCTTCATAAGAGAAACGGCCTGCGAGAGAACGAGGGAGATCATGAGAGACCAGTACAACAATGATGGACCCTCTAGAAACCGCATACAACAGGAAACATTCCTGAAATCCAAGCAGGGATGTAGTGGTGGACGAAAGGTACAGGAACACAGAAAAGGGTTTAAAGGGACAGTAAGTCAAAATTAAACTTTCTTGATTCAGGTAGGGCATGCAATTTTAAACAACTTTCCAATTTACTTTCATCATCAAATTCTCTTTGTTCTCTTGGTATTCTTTTTTGAAGGCTAAACCTAGGTAGGCTAAATAGGCCGATTTCTTAGTCCTTGAAGGCCACCTCTTATTTTAGTGAATTGTTATTAGCTTTTCAAAGCTGGACAGTGCTAGTTCATGTGTGCCATATAGATACCATTATGCTTGCTCCTGTGGAGTCATGCAGGAACCAGCACCAATTGGCTGAAATGCAAGTTTGTAAAAAGCACTAAGATTTAATGATAACCACACCCCAGTAGAAGGAAAATAGTAAAGCTATCTAGAGTTACTTGTATAGTTAGCCAAAGCTTTTAATATTTTGGGGGACACAGAGACAAATGTTATTTTGAAGGAATATCCCAAATGCCCCTTTTTAAAGGAATTAACAGCTTTATTATAAGCAGGTAAAACTAATTTGGTTATTAATACGGATAAATATCATTTTTTACTGGAATTATATCTTAGAATGTCAACCTTTTATCACCTACTCACGATCCATAAGGATGTACAAAATCCCCTGGAAAGACCAACTGTTTCTGGCAAATAATTGATCTATTTATATAGATTATTTTTACAACTCTTGAAAGGTACCTTTATTTCGACACAGCTTCAGCACTAACCTAAGTGCCTCTGACCTCCCACGGCACAGCTCAGTTTTTCAATGAGGTGACATTTCCACCTCAAAGGGCAACCACAGCTATTGGCTAATAGGTGGAAATGACACCTCATTTAAAAAAAAAGGAGCTGTGCCGTGGGCAGCCCAAGTGGCTTAGGTTAGCACTGAAGCCACGTCGAAATAAAGGTACCTATTCATCAGTTTGTTTGTTTTTTTAAACAGATGAATGAAAGTAACCTTTATTTTTAGTGATGGTAAATCCTAGAATTTTTGAAATGCTAGAATTTATCTTCACTTTAAGGGGACTAGAGCATTTTTGCGAGATGCTATGGATATTAATAAATTAGAAGGCAGAAAGTTGTTATAAGTGAATTACATGTGAAGTGTCTTCCCTATACACCTGTATCACCCATGAAAAAGGCATTTATGCAGTAAGAATAATTTTTTTCTAGATATAGGGACTGATTTTTAATTGCCGGGCGGACATGATTAGCTGCAGCTTATCATGTCCACCCGGCATCGCTAAATGCCGACAGCATTTCTTGTGAAATGCTTGTGCAATGCAGCCCTTGCACATTCACGGCCAATCGACCACTGGCAGGGAGTGTCAATCGTCCGCCCCCACAAGTTTAAGAGCAGCGTTTTTACGACCGCTGTTTCTTAACTTAAGTTTCTGGAAAGCAGGAAACTTTGGAGGTTCATTTCAGCGTCCGCTGCTTGGTAAATCTACCCCATAGTATTCCCGAGGTACATTTACAATGTACAGTAGACGGCATACGTTTCATTTTGAAACATCAATTTTTTTTCAAATTGGAAAATACATTTTACAGGAAAATTAAAGGGGACGGCAATGGTGACTATTTTTGCCCTTTTTGTGCGAACTTATACTGTAAATGCATGAATTTGAAAATAGGTTGATATGGGACAACAATTAGTAATACACTATTTCTGCTATATAGACAATATTATAGTAATTTGGGATGGATCTGAAGAAGAAGATAGAGGATTAATTAGTTATCTGAATAATAATAATATTAATTATCAGGAAAAATAATAACTGATAAGATAGAATTTTTTAATTGCAATAAAAAACTGTAGAAAAACAACTGATAAAAATAGTTTTCTGAGTGTCAAGAGTGGTCATTTAAAATCTTGGAAAAATAATATCCCTATAGGGCAGTACCAAAGGGTTAAACGGAATTGTACCTTTGAGGATGATTACAAAAGAGAATTTGGATAATAAGTTCTTACAAAAGGGGTATGATGTGAAACTATTTTAGGAAGCAAAAAATAGAGATTCCGAAATAGATAGGGAAAAACGTTTGGCCATGAAAAATAAAAAAAATAATTGCATCCCCAATAGGGTTCAATTTATTACTACTACTACTATAATAAAGGGAATCGGGCAATAAAGAAAATTCGTTATAGACACTGGCACATTATTAAATAAGATCCCTTGCTGAAGGATGTAATAGGGGATAAACCAGATGTCACCTTTAAAGGGATAGGAAAGTCAAAATTAAAGTTGCATGATTCCGATAGAGTAGGTCATTTTAAGACACTTTTAAATTCACTTCTATTTTCAAATGTGCTTCATTCTTTTAGTATCCCTTGTTAAAAAATGAATATGCACATATCCTACACTAGTGGGAGCTGCTGCTAATTGGTGCCTGCACACATTCGCCTTTTGTTATTGGCTGACAAGATGTGTTCATCTTGCTGCCAGTAGTGGAATGCAGTTATTTCAGGAAAGGATAACAAGAGAACAAAGCAAATTTGATAATGGAAGTCAATTGGAAAGTTGTTTAAAATTGTGTTCAAATCATGAAAAACATTTTTGGGGTTTCCTGTCCCTTTAAGAAAAATAGTGACTTAAAGGGATACTAAACCCACATTTATTCTGTCCTGATTCTGATAGAGCATGCAATTTTAGGCAACTTTGTAATTTACTCCTATTATCAATTGTTCTTTATTCTCTTGCTATCTTTATTTGAAAAAGCAGGAATCTAAGCTAACGAGCCGGCCCATTTTTGGTTTAGCACCCTAGATAGTGCTTGATGGGTACATTTAGCCGCCAAGCAACAAGCGCAACCCAGGTGCTCAACCAAAAATGGGACGACTCCTAAGCTTAGATTCCTGCTTTTTCAAATAAAGATAGCAAGAGAACGAAGAAAAAAAATATAATTATTACTAAATTAGAAAGTTGTTCAAAATTGCATGCTCTATCTGAATTCTGAAAGAAAAGTTTGGGTTCAGTATCCCTTTAAAGAATATTTTAGCTCCCAGTAAAGTGCATCCTATACAATGTAAGGACAGTAAAAAAAACTTGGTTGACTAATCTAGTAAGTACATTTAAATGTGGAAAACCAAGATGTGACGTTACAATATATAGGTTCTGATAATAAAGAGCAAGATTAAGAGTGGCGTGTTAACAGTAGTGAATGAGCAAAAAGGGGTATATCGCAGGTGTTTTCGCGCGTCTGCGTTACGGCTCGTATTGCAAGTTGAAAGTAAACGCAATCGATTGAGTACAATTTAATTTAACGCATGTCTGGGATATCGCGACCTCAGAACTCTGATTAACTTTTTCGCAAAACAAAAAAGTGTCGCAAAACACATCAAAAATACATTTAAGAGTACAGTTTTAAAAATTTGTTTACTTTCAACTTCTAATACGAGTGCAACCCGATGCGAGCAAACACATATATATACATAATAGCCCTTTCCAGTCAAATACCTTGTTATAAACCATATACCTTTTATCGCTTATACATTTTTTGATCAGATAGTATATATATTAGTGTAACACTTTATTGTAATGTATTTATGTTGTGTTTGGTGCACATTTGTTTTTTACCACTTAAACTTTACAAGTGGTCTTCACTTGCGCTAACCCTACAAGCGCAAATTTTGTTTGCGCTCAAGTGCACCTGTTTACTTTCAACTTTAACAATAGCGCGCCACTTGTTACCTAGCCCTTAGTGTTTCTAAACACTTTAGGTTGGTAGATGGTGGGGCCTCACCAGGAAGTCTCAAGGTTAAAATCATTGATTGGGTACCAGGACAAGTATATCCAAATAGACTTCTTACGCAAAAACAGCGTGAGACGTTTTGGATACTTAAGTTGGGCTTTCTGCAGCCTCAGGGGTTATATGTCGATATGGATATACAAGCTTTTATGTGATTTACATTTTTTAGTTTATCTGCAAATATATTTCCAAATAGACTTTTCACTTTAACATACTTTAGATGGTGTAAGAAGTTTCTGGATATATAATTAGGGTTTTTGCAGTTTTAGGAGTTAAATGTTGATAGTTGAAATTAGACATGGGAAATGCTAAAAATTTGTTTCGTTTCGTTTTCATTAGTTAAATAAATTATTTTGTTTTGGCAAATTAGTTTAGTTAAGTTAAAAAAAAAAATTGTTTCTGCAAATTAGTTATGTTAAGTTTTATTGTTTTTCCGGATCCGTTCATTATTTTGTATCCATTCTTTATTCATATTAATTATTCTATTCTAAACTTCAGAATAGAATAATGCATATGAATAAAGAATGGATCTGAAAAAACGATTTAACTTAACATAACTATTAATAATAACATAATATGCCGCTGATTGCCGAAACAAAATTATCTAAAACCACCATCACCCACATCCCAGACACTAAATAAAGCTATTAACCCCTAGACCGCCGTACCCCACATCGACAACACTAACTAAACCTATTAACCTCTAAACTGCCGTTCCCTGACATTGCCAACACTAAATAAAGCTATTAACCCCTAAACCGCCGCCCCCCACATCTCCAACACTAACTAAACCTATTAACCTCTAAACCGCCGTTCCCTGACATTTCCAACACTAAATAAAGCTATTAACCCCTAAACCACTGCCCCCACATCTCCAACACTAACTAAACCTATTAACCTCTAAAGCGCTGTAATCCCACATCGCCAACACTAACTAAACCTATTAACCTCTAAACCGCCGCCCCCCACATCACAACTAGCTAAATTAAACTGTTAACCCCTAAACCTAACACCCCCTAACTTTAATATAATTAAAATAGACCTAAATTAAAGTTACAATTATTAACTAACTACCTATTTAAAAATAAATACAAACTTACCTGTGCAATAAAAATAAAACCTAAGCTTGAACTAATAAAACCTAACATTACTAAAAATAAAAAACCTAACATTACTTAAAATAAAAAAAACTAACATTTACATTACAAAAAATAATAAACACTAAAATTACAAAAAATAAAAAAAAATATCATTGCAAAAAATAGCAAATGAAATGATCTAAAATAATAAAATTATTCCTATTCTAATACCACGTTTAAAAAAGAAAAACACCCCAAAATAAAAAAAAACCTAATCTATAATAAACTACCAATAGCCCTTAAAAGGGCCTTTTGTAGGGCTTTGCCCTAAAGTTAACAGCTCTTTTGCAAAAAATTAAAACAAACGCCCCCTAACATTACAAACCTCCACCCCCAAACCCACAAAATAAAAATAACCTAACTAAAAATAACCTAATCTACCCATTGCCCCAAAAAGGGCATTTGTATGGGCATTGCCCTTAAAAGGGCATTCAGCTCTTTTACTGCCCTTAAAAGGGCATTCAGCTCTTTTTCAGCCCATTAAAATAAAAAAAGCCCTAATCTAAATAAAAAAAATAAAAAATACCCAACACTAACCCCAAAATCGGTACTCACAGTTGCTAAAGTCCGGTGAAAGATCTTCATCCCAGCAGCAAAGCATCTTCATCCAGACGGCTCCATCTTCATCCATCGCGGAACCGGAATCTTCTTCATCACTGCAGAGGCGGAGCAGTCGGTGGATGCGTGGAGGCGGAGGTCCATTGGTTGAACGTGGAGGTCCTCTTTATGTGATCGTCCGCCGCACACTAAGGATTCAATGCAAGGTACCCCTTTTATATTTGGGTACTATTGCATTCCTATTGGCTGAAAATTTCAAATCAGCCAATAAGAATGAGAGCTGCTTAAATCCTATTGGCTGATTTGAACAGCCAATAGGATTTAAGCAGCTCTCATTCCTATTGGCTGATTCAAATTTGAAAATAGGTTGATATTGGACAATAATCATTTTGAGATGATGTAATACATTATTTCCGCTATACAGACGATATTATAGTCACTTGGGATTGAGCTGAAGAAGAAGGTAGAGGATTCATTAATTATTTTAATTTGAAATAAGCCAATAGGAATAAGAGCTGCTTAAATCCTATTGGCTGTTCAAATCAACCAATAGGATTTAAGCAGCTCTCATTCCTTTTGGCTGATTTGAATTTTTCAGCCAATAGGAATGCAATGGTACCCCAATATAAAAGGGATACCCTTGCATTGAATCCTCAGTGTGCGGCAGACCATGTCGAACCGATGGACCTCAGCCTCCACGCATCCACCTACCGCTCCGCTTCCGCAGGGATGAAGAAGATAGAAGATGCTGGTCCCGCGATGGATGAAGATGAAGCCGTCTGGATGAAGATGCTTCGCCGCTGGGATGAAGATCTTTCGCCAGACTTTAGCAACCGTGAGTATCAATTTTGGGGTTAGTGTTAGTTTTTTTGTTTGTTTTTTTAGATTAGGGCTTTTTTTATTTTAATGGGCCGAAAAAGAGCCAAGTGTCCTTTTAGGGGCAATGCCCATACAAATGTACTTTGTGGGGCAATGGGTAGATAAGGTTTTTTTTTAGCTAGTTTTTTTTATTTTGTGGGTTGGGGGGGGGGGGGGGGGGAGTTTCAGTGGTAGACAAAAAGAAACAAAAGGTGCGGGACAAAAAGCACTCCGTAGTTGGAGCTAACCAGATCTAAGGGAAAAAATGTGATCATTATAGATTGCTATGTTAATTGGATAATTGGATATGACAAAATTGTATATTTAATTGATTAAAAAACACAATCTTCTAAAACATTTGATAAAGGACGATTTATTCTAAACTATTAGAAATGAGAAATAAGATGCCGGCATCAATAAAATTAGCACTAAAAACAATTGTTAAAGGGACACTGAACCCAAATTTTTTCTATCGTAATTCAGATAGAGCATGCAATTTTAAGCAACTTTCTAATTTACTCCTATTATCAAATTATTTTCATTCTCTTGGTATCTTTATTTGAAATGCAAGAATGTAAGTTTAGATGCCGGCCCATTTTTGGTGAACACACTGTGTTGTTCTTGCTGATTGGTGGGTAAGTTCACCTACCAATAAACAAGTGCTTTCCATGGTCCTGAACCAAAAAAATAGCTTAGATGCCTTCTTTTTCAAATAAAGAAAGCAAGAGAATGAAGAAAAATTGATAATAGGAGTAAATTAGAAAGTTGTTTAAAATTGCATGCTCTATCTGAATCACGAAAGAAAAAAATTTGGGTTCAGTGTCCCTTTAAGAATACGCATATAGCAAATATAGAATACAGAGGATTAAACAATACCATAAATCATAACAAAGCGTGTTAGTTATATAGCGGGATGATTTTGTTGTACATACAGCAGAGTATCATTAAACACTAATTGGAACAAATACTAAAATGTCCATAAACAGTTGCTGATTTATACGCTATCAGATAAGGTATAATATCCTTTCCGATAACGCATTGATTAAAGGTATTGCCTATTGAAAAGATAAATCTGAGAACGTCTTCGGCTGAGTACAGCTAAAAAAAACTCACTGTTCGTGATGGTATATATGGGAGTTTGTAATGTTAGGGAGTGTTTGTTTTAATTTTTTGCAAAAGAGCTGTTAAATTTAGGGCAATGCCCTACAAAAGGCCCTTTTAAGGGCTATTGGTAGTTTATTATAAATTAGTTGTTTTTTTATGTAATAGTTTTTATTGAGGTTAAAAAGAAAGCATTACATAATAAAAAGACAATGCAAACATACAGACAGATCTGTTGCATCACAAATACATTTCTGTAGGCATAAAATAAAGTAAACCTCATTTTTTCTTTTAGTTTGAGGGATGGGAAGATTCTCCTTTGATCTTAGAGGTATCCTTTGGACCTCAACTTGCTAGTAATGAGTTACATAAATAGAAGAACCCAACTAATATTATCAACGATGATCCTAGAAGTTATAGAGCATATGGAGAGATATGTTACCTCCATTCCATTCATACAATGAAAACTGGCATATAGATAAACTTAAAGGGACAGTATACACTCATTTTCATATAACTGCATGTAATAGACACTACTATAAAGAATAAGATGCACAGATACTGATATAAAAATCCAGTATAAAACCGTTTAAAAACTTCCTTAGAAGCTGTCAGTTTGGCTCTGTTGAAAAGGTAGCTGGAAAGCCCACTGCAAGTGAGAAATATCAGACATTCCCCCTCCCCTTCTTTTGCATATGAAAAGACCCTTTACACAAACAGGAGAAGGTAGCTGAAGGTATTCACATAAAACTTTGGGGCTTGGTTAGGAGTCTGAAAATCAGAGCAATGTTATTTAAAAATAAGCAAAACTATACATTTAAAAAAAACAAAAAAAAACTTTATGGGATATATAAATAGATCATCTACAAAACATTAATGCAAAGAAAAAATGAGTGTATAATGTCCCTTTAAGCAGAATAGTCACACTTATGTTGCCCCACTGTTATTATAGGTAGCATATAAGCACTGCTAATGATAATGAGCACTATAAGGGGGGAGGGAGGGGAAGGGGGAAAGAGTTCAACCAAATCGCTACATGAGATATCTTTTATAAGGCCTTTATAGAAAGAGGGGGTTATTGGGCTCATTGCAGTGTATCAGTTGAGTTACCAGTACTAGGGGGGTGTGACATAATTGGGTAAACTTAGTTATAGTTGGCCATATACTCTAAAAGATCCAACTAAGTAATATATTGCTACAGAATATTTGCCCAACAGGAAATATAGGCCCTAAACTTGCAATATATGTTCAGTGAGATATCATCCTTCGGCCAAGGCTAAATAAGGAGTACATGAGTCACCTATCTAAGCAAGCAACATGGTATACTGAAATATATGTTTCCCCAAGCTCTATCTGAAGGATTTCCTATGGTACAGGATAGGCACGTTAACAGGATGTTCAATTACATAGTTAAACTGTCAGCCAAAATGGAATCTGATCCTATATATAATAAAGAGTTGCATTATAAAACCAGCAGAGCTTCATGTCTCCAGAGAAAATATATAACTATATAGGTCGTAGTATACCTTGCCAACATATTGCTATTGATCCCATAAGTACACTTGGAGCATAACACACAGGTTAGCATGTATAATATTCACTAAGCTCTTTTTATTGGGTAAGCTGAAAGAGTGGGTCCTTAAAGGGACATTAAACCCAAGATTTTTCTTTCATGATTCAGATAGAGAATACAATTTTAAACAACTTTCTAATTTACTTCTATTATATAATTTGCTTAATTCTCTTGATATTCTTTCCTGAAAAGCATATCTAGATAGGCTCAGTAGCTGCTAATTGGTAGCTGCACATAGATGCCTCATGTGATTGGCTGACCCATGTGCATTGCTATTTCTTCAACAAAGGATATCTAAACGAAGAAGCAAATTAGATAATAGAAGTAAATTGTAATGTTGTTTAAAAATGGATTCTCTGTCTTAATCATGAAAGAAAAATGTTGTGTTTAATGTTCCTTTAAACATAAAGGAAAAACAGACTAACAGGAACTTTCCTCCTGATAATAAAGAATTTAACATTAGCTTTAGTCGGTAGGCAGTAGAAAGAAAAAAAATATATATAAATACCTAGTTGTGACCTGCATATATAGAAATAGAAAAGATATCTGTAGAGGGCAACTCAACAAATGTATAGCTGGGAATCTTGGAGAAAACACAAGTAGTATAATAAACTAAGCCAAACGTGCACAGAAATATGTTACATATAAAATATAATTGACCCTTTACTCCCCTCCGGTGGTAAAAAAATGGTAATTACATCTTCCATCAAAAAATATAATTTTAAGACTAAATTCCACAATGTGGTGTATTTTCATATAAATGGCTCAAATAATTGAGATCTATGGGGCTTAAAATGGTAGATTTTCTGCATATCTATCACAGGTAACCACTATTAAAGACAACACAACATTGCATAAAACATCTATAAGCTTTAAAAAAAAAAAAGTAACAATCACATTTTGAAGATGGTAATTTAAGGCTACTAGCATAATAGCCCATAGCTCCACCAGAATCAGTCTAAGACCTCATAAAAGGAGCCCCTGTATTATGCAAACCACCCGAAAATGGAAAATATAAGTATATTGGAACGTGATTTATAGTACTTTTTACCCCATGCCAATTCTCAGAGTTTTAGGCAGAAGGCTTTCAAGCAGGAACATGTGGCAATAACTAGTTGGTGTTTGACTAAGCTTGCTCAATTCCCACCACGGTAGCAAAGTCATTAATTTCTTCTTAATGTCCATGTCTTGGAGGCATTCTATAGGGTCAATGAGCACACTTTCCTTACATGGAAGTGACACAGTTCCATTTGTCATGTCGGTCTCCATATACCACAGAAAGCAGACCTGATAGAGGGGAACATGGTGGTGGAGAGTTGCATCGCCTTTAGAGATTGGCCAATTTTTCTTCTGTCTCCTGGCTGTTGTCACAGACAGCTTTCGTTGCCCTAGAGAGGCTGACTCATCAAGAGACAGTGTAAGGTGCTGGGGCAGCGTGTTCGCTACAAGACCCTCTCCTCCTTTCTGAGACGTAATAACCGGCTCTCTCGTGGCTTCGACCAGTAGTGAGGTGAGGTGCAGATAGGGTTTTGCACTGGCGGGTATGTGCGCCGCAACCACTGTTTGTACATCCAAGGCCTCCGCTATACACGCATGGCCGCTATACACGCATGGCCGCTATACACGCATGGCTAGAGGTAATCTCTGGGTGAAGCCCTCCATTACTCGTATCGATGGGCACATACAGTGCTCCGTGTACTGCTGTGAGAGCCCCGGACCCCACATACCAGACTTTCAGGGGTTTTGTTGGAGTTTCCTCTGATAATGTAGCTGCGATGTCATCATACTGATCGCGCTCAAGGGCAGTCAGATAATTGCTCATGGAGGAAGTATCCAAGGAGGTTTGAAATGCTTTACTTAGGGTTTCTGAAAATGCCTTTCGGCAATCGTGAAGCAAACGGCTTAATTCACTCAGCAAGTTAACAGGTTCCATGGTAGAAATGTCCGTAGCAGGGATACTCAGCTTGAGCAGTCCAGTTACAAGTGGTTTGTTAACCCAGGGTCCTGGACTCCTGGGGGGGGGGGGTATGTATGTGGCAGCCTTAACGACACAGAAAATCAGACTTACGAGTAAGACACCTCAACCTCGTGGCTGGTTTCTGTGAAGTTAGCTGAAGAACATAGGTAGGTCGGTTTTGTGTTTGATAATCCCAGACTCCTCTCAAGTCATATAAGGTGTTGTGGCATAGGATGCCAAGAAAAGTAGATGAATTTGAGAGAATAATTTTAATAAAGCTAATTGTGTCCAGGAGCTCTTCACATACAGGTCCTGCCGCAACAACTGTAGGCTCCGCCCCCTCCGTTTTTTTTTTATTTTGGTGTTTTTTATTTTTGTTTTTTTTAAACAGGGGTATTAGAATAGGAATAACTTTTATTATTTGGGATAATTTTGTTTGTTATTTTTTGTAATGGTATTTTTTTATATATTTTGTAATTTTACTATTTTTGTAATTTTAGCTTTATTTAGTGTTTTAGTTAGTGTCTGGGAATTGCGGTTTAGAGGTTAATAGGTTTAGTTAGTGTCGGCGATGGCGGGGAACGGCGGTTTAAGGGTTAATATCTTTATTTAGTGTTTTAGTTAGTGTTGGCGATGTTGAGAAACTGCGGTTTAGATTAGAACAATGAAAAATTATGAATATGAATAAAGAATGGATCCGAAAGTTTGGAAACTGATTTATTCTTTTTCGGAATTTTAGTTATGGTGCCGATTCGGAAATTCAGATTAATTTGAATCTCTGAATCAGTCAAAACGAATTGCACATGTCTAATTGAAATACAAGTCTCTATGGGACTGAGCTACCTCTGGCTCCACTCCAATTTCTGACTTGTCTATCACCGCCAGCGGCATCACTGCCTCGGAGTTACACTTGACTCCAACCTGTCCTTCATCCCCCACATCCATTCGCTCTCTTCATCCTGCCGCAATCTATGAAATATTTCCAAAATTCACCCGTTTCTGAGTGCTGACACCACAAAGCAAATAATCCACTCTGTTGTAATTTCCCAACTTGACTACCGCAATAACCTACTAACTGGCCTTCCTCTCTCCTGCCTCTCTCCCTTTTAATCCAACCTAAATGCCTCTGCCAGGCTAATTCACTTTTCCCATCGCTCTATATCTGCTAAACTTATATGTGAGTCCCTTCACTGGTTCCCCATTCCCAGCAGAATTACATTTAAAAATTCTCACCCTGTCCTACAAACCCCTTACCAACGGCGCTCCCCACAACCTATACTTAATAATCAACAAATATACTCCAGCCCGCCCACTAAGATCCAACAATGACCTGCCCCTTGCATCTTGCATTATCACCTCTTCCTGTAATGCTCTTGGGACATTCCACTATCAGACCGAACTCGGCCAGTAGTCTTCTTTTCCTGGCGTTGAGCCGGAATGCTAGGGAATATCCCAGAGCAGAGAAAGTTTGCAAGATGAGGTAAGTGGCACTCACCACAGGCAGGATAGTCTTCAGCGGCAACAGGCAGGGAATCAGAGAAAGGCAGTTCAGGGGTAAACCACAAGAAGGGTCAGGCAGGCAGGGTTTGGCAACGGTAAAGTAGTCCAAAGGTAAACCCCTAGAATGGTCAGGCAGGCAGGGTTTGGCAACAAAGAGGCAATCCAGAACAATAGGGGTAAATCAAGCAGAGTGGTCAGACAAGCAGAGTTCAGCAGCAGTATATCAATCCAGCAATTTAGGGGTTAACAGGCAGAGTAGTCAGACAGGCAGAGTTCAACAATAGTAAGGCGATCCAGAGAATAACGATCTATCATACCCAGGAGCGCACAAAGTAACACCTATACTTGGGCAGTGATAGATCGTTTCTGGAAAACTTACATAGGCGCAAGATTCACGCCACAGGAATCCGGACCGGCATCAGAGAGAGATGATGATGTCAGCGCCACACGCATCCGGACCCGACACAGCCCCTGACAACAGCTAGAGTGGCGCGGCGTGACACTTCCCATGCTAGACTGCCTTCTTTTAAACACCCCCTAAAGACATTTTTATTGGCCTACACCCCAAATGACATGTTTATATGGTTATTGTTTAAATTGTATCTAGTTTCCGTATTGAATTTAGTTTTTTTATGGGCACAGTAATCCATTTTTTAATGGCTCTGTTTTATCTAAAAATATGTTAATAAGCTTTGAATGGTTCATTTGTACAAGTAATCCATAATAAAAGGACCCTACGGATGTGAGGAGGAGGAGCACCACAATGGAGATGCTTTTAAGAAAACTCTGTGGAAGCTGTAAATGCCTGGACATTCCTCTAAAGAAGTTTGCCCACTGGCGAATGAAACGTGTTAGAATTATAGAACCTGTAGTCAGCTGAAGTGACATCTGGAGTATACAACGGCAGAACTCGGGTAGTACTCAGTTGATAAACAGCTTTGAAAACTTCATGTACTGTAAAACTGGCTGGATCAAGTAGTAAGACCTGGGCATATATAATTTGGACGCTTATGATTTTATCACTTTGAGTAGTTGCATTTGTGTTTTTATTTCTTTGGCAAATAAATAAGTTTGAATCGGGGATTCACTGTTTTCTTATATTCTTCTAGTTATACCACGTGACGGAAATTACCAAGATGTCTGTCTGTAAACAGCAGCACCTGAGTTTTTCCCCATTGCAGTTTTTCCTGTTTTCAGAAGTGCAGATACAATTTTACTGTATAAAGTTTTGGAAACGTTACCAGCTTTACAGGAGACGTGACCGCAATGCATCCTGGTTACTGCTGCCCATCCCCTTGATGTTTAGAAACACAGGTGTTCTGTCGAGAACTCCAATTCGTCAAAAATTCCAATCTGATGTCACGTCCGGTGACTCTTTTATTTTGTTATCTGTTTTGCCTCTGTCTGGGGGTCCACAGCAAACCCTTTGGCATACAGCCCAAGTAAACCTTGGGGAATGAGGTTTACAAGCGGGGCTTTGCCCCCCTTGAACCCCCCAGGCGGAGGCAAAATGGATAGTGAAGATAGGCGATTACAGGGCCTATCTGATTGGTTGTGAATCCTGTCACTCACAGGACACGGACCAATCAGATGTATGGAAATACCGGAAGTGACGTCAGATTGGAGTTTTCGACAGATTGGAGTTATCAACAGAACACCGGCACAATAGTCTTGTGTGACCTGCACTGGTGGGATCCGTGACTGTAGCGGAACATAACACAAAACATACACGATATTCACATCTTACTAATCCGGTGATTTGTTTGTTTGGTCACAGCAGTTTTTTTTGTAATTAAATCTTTTTATTGATTTTCAAAGTTTATAACATCATACAGAAAACATCAGAAAAAACATAAACAAAAAAAAGAAAAATTAACATCAAAGGTTTCTTGCAGTAGTTCTATTCCCGGAAGAGGGACAAGTTTTCCAGTAAGGAGTCCAAAAATCGGGTTGAGACCGGGAACAAAGACAACAAAAGATACTCCATCTCATATATGATATATGACATATGTGAGAAAATAACCACAAAACAAGGATAACAACCGGTATAAGTATTTCTGCATGGCGATGGACAGCAATAAGGATAAGTGGGGAGGGCACAAGGGTAGGGGGGGCAGAGAAGCAAAGGAAAATCGATTAAGGGATATCTGACTTGGTGTTGATTAAGTTGCAGGGACCCCTTCTAGGGGGGGGGGGGAGATATAGAGGGTGTTCTAGAACCTCCTTGTTCCCAAATAAATATTATATCTAAGATGGTATCAGTTTTACCCTGAAAACTATAGTGTAATTTCTCGGGTGAAAGGACATGATCAACCTCATGAATCCACATTTGGGGAGTGGGAATCTGTAGCTTTTTCCAGAACCTTGGGATTAAGCGCTTTGCACAATTTATAATGCATTGTAGTAATCTCCTGCGATAATGGCAGTTAAGGTTTGGGAGGTCATTAAGTAAGATCATGGTAGGGCTTAATTCAATATTAGAGCCGAGAGTAGAGTTAATGTGTTCATTTATAGCGTGCCAGTAATGTTTAAGCAGTGGGCAGTGCCAGAAGATATGGGTTAGAGAGCCACTCTCCCGCAGTGTCTCCAGGAAAGGGACGATGCACCCGGAAAGATGTTATGAAGTCTTACAGGTGATAGGTACCATCACATTAAAATTTTATAGTTGAGTTCTGCTATTATTGGTGAGATGGGTAGCTTTTTTGTCATTAGAAATATGTTGTTCTGTTGTGTTTGGGTGAATGTTGTATTGAGTTCTTTCTCCCATTTAACCATGTATGAATGTGAGGGTGAGGAAATGGGATTTTGTAGTTTTTTATGGATCAGAGAGATATGTGATTTGTGGAGAGAAGGGGTAGTGCAAAGTGTTTCAAATGGCGTAAGAGGACTCGTAAAAATTGGTTCATATGGGGAGGTTAGAAGGGCATGTCGTACTTGAAAATAGGAAAACCATTTGTGAAAGGGATGGCCAAAATCTGAATTCAGGTCAATTTGAGTTCTAAATTGTCCATTGCGAAAAAAAAACGGTAAACTGGAGAGGGAGGTTGGCAATCGGCTAGGTGTGGGTAGTGTAACAGGTCTGATGCCAAAAATGTAGTGTTATTAAGTAGCGGAGTTAAAGGGGAGATTGGACGGGATACATTTATAGATGTTTTGATGGTCTTATCCCAAACACCAAGAGTAGATGCTATGTAATAATTGAGTTAGTATTGTGTAGATCTGTGTCTCTTTGGGATCCAACAGATCTCAGCTAAATTGTGTCCTAATAAAATGGAGGCTTCCAGCTGAACCCATGGTTTAGAAGGTGATGAATGATTCCAAGCCACAACTCGGGCAAGAAGGACTGCTTTATAGTAGGTCGTTAAATGGGGAACTCCCAGGCCCCCTCTTTCTCTATTGAGGTATAGTTTTTTTTGGCAACTCTTGTTCTTTGATGTGACCATATAAAGGATTCGATTAATTTTTGTTGTGCACCAAGGTACTGGGGAGGTAAATCTAAGGGTAGGAACCTGAAACAGGTACAGGTATTTAGGGACTATGGTAATTGACACCACGTTCACCCGACCAAGCCAAGAAAGG
Source organism: Bombina bombina (assembly GCF_027579735.1). Lineage (NCBI taxonomy): Eukaryota > Metazoa > Chordata > Amphibia > Anura > Bombinatoridae > Bombina > Bombina bombina. Next base: position 66,606,127 of record NC_069510.1, read on the forward strand.
TGATTCTGCCTGTGCCAGCTATCAAGCAATTTGTGTACTTCCTTTTGAAGGGCTATATAATTATGTTCAAAAAGGTCTGGTAGAGACGTGGAAATTATAATGCCTAAGTATTTCAGTGAACTATCTATCGAAAATTTAGTGTGTTGGGAGAGGTAAGGGGATTCTTCTTTAGGCAGATTAATCGGAAAGAGGACAGACTTATCCATATTAATTGAAAAATTTGACACAGTTTTAAAAGCCTCTAATTCTTTTAGGAGAACGGGTATAGAGATGAGAGGTGAGCACAAAGTAAAAATGATATCGTCCGCGTATAATAGACATTTTTGGTGTATAGAGCCAAATTCCAATCCCTTAATATTTATGTTATTTCTAATACGGGTGGCCAGTGTCTCTACCATTAAGGCAAATAAAAGGGGGGAAAGGGGGCAACCCTGGCGAGTGCCATTATGTATTTGAAAACTATGGGACGTTGTATCATTGGTTCGGACTGTTGCTGAGGGGTTATTGTAAAGGGCTCTGATTCTATTAATAAATACGTTAGAAAAGCCGAACCTCAACAGGGCCGACCAGAGAAAATCCCAGTCGACCCTGTCGAAAGCCTTCTCAGCATCTGTGGAGAGCACAACTAATGGTATTTTATTTGTATTGGCTGTATACAAGGTTTGGAGGACACAGATTGAATTATCTTTAGCCTCCCTTCCTGGTATAAAACCGACCTGATCCGTATGGATCAGGTATGGGAGATGTTTGTTGAGGCGCATGGCTAGAACTTTAGCGTATAACTTAACGTCTAAATTTAGAAGGGAGATGGGGCGGTAATTTTTTACTTGATCTGTAGGTTTACTGGGTTTGGGGATTACAGTAATAGATGCTTCCAAGAGGTTTTTGGTGAATGTGCCTTGACAGTCTATTGATTGGAAGAGCTCAAGGAGGTGTGGGCTGAGTTGTGGGGCGAAGAGGTGGAAGAATTTCAGGGTAAACCCATCAGGGCCTGGGGCTTTTCCCCGAGGTAGAGTTTTAATAGCTGCCAAAACTTCGGTAATGTGAAACGTTTGATCTAGGGAGGAGGTGTCTTCTTCCGTTAGAGTCGGAAGTTCAATCCTTTCGAGGTAACTATTGATTAGATTAGTTTTTTTAGTGTGATCCGTTGCTTCTAGGTTATAAAGGGAGGTATAATAGGTAGCGAAGTTATTCACAATAGAAGAACTATCAGAGGACACATGGCCAGAGGGCTTTGTAATACACTTTATAAAGGTTTTGAATCTCTTCTTTTTTAGGGATCTAGCCAGCATACGACCTGATTTATTTTTTTCTATGAAGAATTTGGCTTTTAGAGATAGGGAGCGCAGATGGGCGCATTTTATAAGATAGTTATTCAGGTCTTCCCTAGCTTGTTGTAAGGAGACATAGTGTTGGTTGGACTGGGGATTGCTTTTGTGGTTATGCTTGGCTTGTGTTACTTTTGTGGTCAGGGAGTTGTATAATGATGCTCTTTGTAGGCGCTGTCTTTTAGTGTATTTAATAAGTTCGCCCCTAATGAAGCACTTATATGCTTCCCAATTATTAGTGACAGATGTATCAGCAGATTTGTTTATGGAAAAAACAGAATTTATGTTTACCTGATAAATTACTTTCTCCAACGGTGTGTCCGGTCCACGGCGTCATCCTTACTTGTGGGATATTCTCTTCCCCAACAGGAAATGGCAAAGAGCCCAGCAAAGCTGGTCACATGATCCCTCCTAGGCTCCGCCTTCCCCAGTCATTCGACCGACGTAAAGGAGGAATATTTCCATAGGAGAAATCATATGATACCGTGGTGACTGTAGTTAGAGAAATTAAATCATCAGACCTGATTAAAAAACCAGGGCGGGCCGTGGACCGGACACACCGTTGGAGAAAGTAATTTATCAGGTAAACATAAATTCTGTTTTCTCCAACATAGGTGTGTCCGGTCCACGGCGTCATCCTTACTTGTGGGAACCAATACCAAAGCTTTAGGACACGGATGATGGGAGGGAGCAAATCAGGTCACCTAGATGGAAGGCACCACGGTTTGCAAAACCTTTCTCCCAAAAATAGCCTCAGAAGAAGCAAAAGTATCAAATTTGTAAAATTTGGTAAAAGTGTGCAGTGAAGACCAAGTCGCTGCCTTACATATCTGATCAACAGAAGCCTCGTTCTTGAAGGCCCATGTGGAAGCCACAGCCCTAGTGGAATGAGCTGTGATTCTTTCAGGAGGCTGCCGTCCGGCAGTCTCATAAGCCAATCTGATGATGCTTTTAAGCCAAAAAGAGAGAGAGGTAGAAGTTGCTTTTTGACCTCTCCCTTTACCAGAATAAACAACAAACAAGGAAGATGTTTGTCTGAAATCCTTTGTAGCCTCTAAATAGAATTTTAGAGCACGAACTACATCCAAATTGTGCAACAAACGTTCCTTCTTTGAAACTGGATTCGGACACAAAGAAGGCACAACTATCTCCTGGTTAATATTTTTGTTAGAAACAACTTTCGGAAGAAAACCAGTTTTAGTACGCAAAACCACCTTATCTGCATGGAACACCAGATAAGGAGGAGAACACTGCAGAGCAGATAACTCTGAAACTCTTCTAGCAGAAGAAATTGCAACCAAAAACAAAACTTTCCAAGATAATAATTTAATATCTACGGAATGTAAGGGTTCAAACGGAACCCCTTGAAGAACTGAAAGAACTAAATTGAGACTCCAAGGAGGAGTCAAAGGTTTGTAAACAGGCTTGATTCTAACCAGAGCCTGAACAAAAGCTTGAACATCTGGCACAGCTGCCAGCTTTTTGTGAAGTAAAACAGATAAAGCAGAAATCTGTCCCTTCAAAGAACTTGCAGATAATCCTTTCTCCAAACCCTCTTGTAGAAAGGATAGAATTTTAGGAATTTTTAACCTGTTCCATGGGAATCCTTTCGATTCGCACCAACAGATATATTTCTTCCATACTTTATGGTAAATTTTTCTAGTTACAGGCTTTCTAGCCTGAATAAGAGTATCAATGACAGAATCTGAGAACCCACGCTTTGATAAAATCAAGCGTTCAATCTCCAAGCAGTCAGTTGGAGTGATGCCAGATTCGGATGTTCGAACGGACCTTGAACAAGAAGGTCCCGTCTCAAAGGTAGCTTCCATGGTGGAGCCGATGACATATTCACCAGGTCTGCATACCAAGTTCCGCGTGGCCACGCAGGAGCTATCAAGATCACCGAAGCCCTCTCTTGATTGATCCTGGCTACCAGCCTGGGAATGAGAGGAAACGGTGGGAACACATAAGCTAGGTTGAAGGTCCAGGGCGCTACTAGTGCATCTACTAGAGTCGCCTTGGGATCCCTGGATCTGGACCCGTAGCAAGGAACCTTGAAGTTCTGACGAGACGCCATCAGATCCATGTCTGGAATGCCCCATAATTGAGTTATTTGGGCAAAGATTTCCGGATGGAGTTCCCACTCCCCCGGATGAAATGTCTGACGACTCAGAAAATCCGCTTCCCAATTTTCCACTCCTGGGATGTGGATTGCAGACAAGTGGCAGGAGTGAAGCTCCGCCCATTAAATTACTTTGGTCACTTCTTCCATCGCCAGGGAACTCCTTGTTCCCCCCTGATGGTTGATATATGCAACAGTCGTCATGTTGTCTGATTGAAACCTTATGAATTTGGCCTTTGCTAGTTGAGGCCAAGCCTTGAGAGCATTGAATATCGCTCTTAGTTCCAGAATGTTTATCGGGAGAAGAGATTCTTCCCGAGACCATAGATCCTGAGCCTTCAGGTGATTCCAGACCGCGCCCCAGCCCACCAGGCTGGCGTCGGTCGTTACAATGACCCACTCTGGTCTTCTGAAGCTCATCCCTTGGGACAGGTTGTCCAGGGTGAGCCACCAACCGAGTGAATCTCTGGTCCTCTGATCTACTTGGATCGTCGGGGACAAATCTGTATAATCCCCATTCCACTGTCTGAGCATGCACAGTTGTAATGGTCTTAGATGAATTCGCGCAAAAGGAACTATGTCCATTGCCGCAACCATCAAACCTATTACTTCCATGCACTGCGCTATGGAAGGAAGAAGAACAGAATGAAGTACTTGACAAGAGCTTAGAAGTTTTGATTTTCTGGCTTCTGTCAGAAAAATCTTCATTTCCAAGGAGTCTATTATTGTTCCCAAGAAGGGAACTCTTGTTGACGGAAATAGAGAACTTTTTTCTACGTTCACTTTCCACCCGCGAGATCTGAGAAAGGCTAGGACAATGTCCGTATGAGCCCTTGCTTGTGGTAGAGACGACGCTTGAATCAGTATGTCGTCCAAGTAGGGTACTACTGCAATGCCCCTTGGCCTTAGCACCGCTAGAAGGGACCCTAGTACCTTTGTGAAAATTCTTGGAGCAGTGGCTAGTCCGAATGGAAGTGCCACAAACTGGTAAAGCTTGTCCAGAAAGGCGAATCTTAGGAACCGATGATGTTCCTTGTGGATAGGAATATGTAGATACGCATCCTTTAAATCCACGGTGGTCATGAATTGACCTTCCTGGATGGTAGGAAGAATTGTCCGAATGGTTTCCATCTTGAACAATGGGACCTTGAGAAATTTGTTTAGGATCTTGAGATCCAAAATTGGCCTGAAAGTTCCCTCTTTTTTGGGAACTATGAACAGATTGGAGTAAAACCCCATCCCTTGTTCTCCTAATGGAACAGGATGAATCACTCCCATTTTTAACAGGTCTTCTACACAATGTAAGAATGCCTGTCTTTTTATTTGGTCTGAAGACAATTGAGACCTGTGGAACCTTCCCCTTGGGGGTAGTTCCTTGAATTCCAGGAGATAACCTTGAGAAACTATTTCTAGCGCCCAAGGATCCTGAACATCTCTTGCCCAAGCCTGAGCGAAGAGAGAGAATCTGCCCCCCACCAGATCCGGTCCCGGATCGGGGGCCAGCATCTCATGCTGTCTTGGTAGCGGTAGCGGGCTTCTTGGCCTGCTTACCTTTGTTCCAGCCTTGCATCGGTCTCCAGGCTGGCTTGGTTTGAGAAGAATTACCCTCTTGCTTAGAGGATGTAGAATTTGAGGCCGGTCCGTTTCTGCGAAAGGGCCGAAAATTTGTTTTATTTTTAGCCTTAAAAGACCTATCCTGAGGAAGGGCGTGGCCCTTTCCCCCAGTGATGTCTGAAATAATCTCTTTCAAGTCAGGGCCAAACAGCGTTTTCCCCTTGAAAGGGATGTTAAGCAATCTGTTCTTGGAGGACACATCCGCTGACCAAGACTTCAGCCAAAGCGCTCTGCGCGCCACAATAGCAAAGCCTGAATTTTTCGCCGCTAATCTAGCTAATTGCAAAGTGGCGTCTAGGGTAAAAGAGTTAGCCAACTTAAGTGCTTGAACTCTGTCCATAACCTCCTCATAAGAGGATGCCTGATTGAGCGACTTTTCTAGTTCCTCGAACCAGAAACACGCTGCTGTAGTGACAGGAACAATGCATGAAATTGGTTGTAGAAGGTAACCTTGCTGAACAAACATCTTTTTAAGCAAACCCTCTAATTTTTTATCCATAGGATCTTTGAAAGCACAACTATCTTCTATAGGGATAGTGGTGCGTTTGTTTAGAGTAGAAACCGCCCCGTCGACCTTGGGGACTGTCTGCCATAAGTCCTTCCTGGGGTCGACCATAGGAAATAATTTCTTAAATATAGGGGGAGGGACAAAAGGTATGCCGGGCCTTTCCCATTCTTTATTTACAATGTCCGCCACCCGCTTGGGTATAGGAAAAGCTTCGGGGGGCACCGGGACCTCTAGGAACCTGTCCATCTTACATAATTTCTCTGGAATGACCAAATTGTCACAATCATCCAGAGTAGATAACACCTCCTTAAGCAGAGCGCGGAGATGTTTCAATTTAAATTTAAATGTAATAACGTCAGGTTCAGCTTGTTGAGAAATTTTTCCTGAATCTGAAATTTCTCCCTCAGACAAAACCTCCCTAGCCCCTTCGGACTGGTGTAAGGGCATGACAGAACCATTATCATCAGCGTCCTCATGCTCTTCAGTATCTAAAACAGAGCAGTCGCGCTTTCGCTGATAAGTGGGCATTTTGGCTAAAATGTTTTTAATAGAATTATCCATTACAGCCGTTAATTGTTGCATAGTAAGGAGGATTGGCGCACTACATGCACTAGGGACCTCCTGAGTGGGCAAGACTGGTGTAGACATAGAAGGAGATGATGCAGTACCATGCTTACTCCCCTCACTTAAGGAATCATTTTGGGCAACATTACTATCAGTGGCATCATTGTCCCTACTTTGTTTGTCACATTTATCACATATATTTAAATGGAGAGGAACCTTGGCTTCCGAACATACAGAACATCGTCTATCTGATAGTTCAGACATGTTAATAGGCATAAACTTGATAACAAAGCACAAAAAACGTTTTAAAATAAAACCGTTACTGTCTCTTTAAATTTTAAACTGAACACACTTTTTTACTGAATATACGTAAAAGTATGAAGGAAATGTTCAAAATTCACCAAAATTTCACCACAGTGTCATAAAGCCTTAAAAGTATTGCACACCAAATTTGAAAGCTTTAACTCTTAAAATAACGGAACCGGAGCCGTTTTTATATTTAACCCCTATACAGTCCCTGGTATCTGCTTTGCTGAGACCCAACCAAGCCCAGAGGGGAATACGATACCAAATGACGCCTTCAATAAGCTTTTTCAGTGGACCTGAGCTCCTCACACATGCATCTGCATGCCTTGCTTCTCAAAAACAACTGCGCATTAGTGGCGCGAAAATGAGGCTCTGCCTATGACTAGAAAAGGCCCCCAGTGAAAAAGGTGTCCAATACAGTGCCTGCCGTTTTTTTAACAAAATTCCCAAGATTAAAATAACTCTCCAAGGTTATAAACCATTAAATATGCTTATAAAGTAATCGTTTTGGCCCAGAAAAATGTCTACCAGTCTTTAAAGCCCTTGTGAAGCCCTTTTATTCTTATATTGAAAATTAAGAAAATGGCTTACCGGATCCCATAGGGAAAATTACAGCTTCCAGCATTACCAAGTCTTGTTAGAAATGTGTCATACCTCAAGCAGCCAAAGTCTGCTCACTGTTTCCCCCAACTGAAGTTAATTCCTCTCAACAGTCCTGTGTGGAAACAGCCATCGATTTTAGTAACGGTTGCTAAAATCATTTTCCTCTTACAAACAGAAATCTTCATCTCTTTTCTGTTTCAGAGTAAATAGTACATACCAGCACTATTTTAAAATAACAAACTCTTGATAGAAGAATAAAAACTACATTTAAACACCAAAAAACTCTGAGCCATCTCCGTGGAGATGTTGCCTGTGCAACGGCAAAGAGAATGACTGGGGAAGGCGGAGCCTAGGAGGGATCATGTGACCAGCTTTGCTGGGCTCTTTGCCATTTCCTGTTGGGGAAGAGAATATCCCACAAGTAAGGATGACGCCGTGGACCGGACACACCTATGTTGGAGAAAAATTCTTTGTTTTTTTTTTAACAATTTCGATTTTTAATTGAGGGTCTGAAAAAATAAGATAGTTTAGTCTCCAATTTGGGCGGTTTAAGGGTTTAGCAGACCAGGTGAAGGAGTTAATCACTGCACTGTGGTCAGATCAAACCGTGTGGCTAATCCTAGAATCTTTTAGGGATGTTAGTATGTTTTGGTCGCAGAGTAAGTAATCTAAGCGAGTGTATGTTTTTGAGGGTGTGACAAAAAAGTGTAATCTTTAGTATGTATGTGGGTGATGCACCATGTATCAATAAGTGGAAGAGATTGTATTGCAGACCAGTTGGCTTTGATTCTTCTGTGGTTGAGATATGATTTTCCGGTGGAGGTGTCTAGGATAGGATTAATGGGAAAATTTAGATCGCCACCTAGAATGACCGGGCCTTTAGCAATGTCTATTAGCTGATTAATGGCTTTGTGGAAGAAAGAAGGTGTGGGGCGGATTGGTGTGTATATGTTGGCTATCGTGAGTGGCCTGCCATAAAGTAAGCCCACTATGATCAATATCCTGCCCTCAGTATCAGAATATTTTTGCTGAAATTCAAAGGGGGTGCCTCTCCTAAAGGAAATACTAACGTAATTTCTCCTATCAGGACCTGAGCTCATGAAATGTTGGTCGTAATGGAAGGTTGGCAGTTTAGGTTCTTTAAGTTTTGCGAAGTGGGTCTCCTGTAAGAGGAGGATGTCTATTTGCTTCTTGTAGAGATGAAAGGCTATAGACCGTTTCTCTGGGGATAGAAAGCCCTTAACGTTCTGTGTGACTATGGTAAATGTGTTGGTGGGGGTAGGTTTTTGCATGCTTGAAATATGTATCAGTCTCTAAGTTTAAATAGCTGAGGGCAATTGAGAAACAGCGTCACACTCTATAGGCAAATATAGCTGTACCAGGAAAAACCTATCTGTGGGGGAAAAAGGGAGGGAAGGTATCAAGGGGAGGGGGGGTTAAAAGGTGGGGTATTTAAAGAGGGAGTGGATATTGCTGCTCACAAACTAATGTGGTTAGATAGATAAGGTGATTGATGGAGGAAATAGGATAGAGATAGCAACAAAGGGTAAGGAGAAGTGGTAGAAGAAGAAAAGAGAAGAAAGGGAAAAAGAAAAAAAAAGAAAGAGAAGAAGTGTGATTGTAGAACAAGAGAGAAGAAAGAAGTAGGGGCTTAGCACGGGACGAGAAAGCCCGCCACCATATCTATTAGCAAAGTATGGACAATATGAAGGGGGAGAAAAGAAAAAGAGAGGGAGCAAGACTCACAAAACACTTTTTCCTCTCTTTTTATCGGAAAACAGGACAGAAAAAGTTAATTACTAAACAATTTAACATTAACTGTAATAACCTGTGCAGTATAAAAGAAAGAAAAGAAAACGAACTGAGAACTTAGTACATACTGGGATATATACTTGGATAAAACTAAAGACTTATCCACATTCATTAAATACAATAGTGATTAACCAATGAGACAAATGAGTCATAAAGCAACTGTTGACTGGGTGAAAGAGTCATAAAACTGCTACGTAAACTTACATGACCCAGGCTGCATGTTTAAAGGCGAGAATCTATAGAAACTCTGTGTAATAAGCTCAGCTGAACAGTTTAGGTGTCATCCAGAGTGACCGGGGATGCAGGAGATGGTTTCTTCTTGGGCTGCTTATTCACCACCTCAGACCAGGTGCTTCTTTGTGGTTTAGGGTTAGTTGAGATGACCTGTTTCTTAAGTGAAGGTACATTTGTGGGCGTCTCAGGGGCAGGGATTGCCAAAAGTTCACAAAATGAGGCAGCCTCATTTGGATCTTTGCATTCTAGCTTTTTCCCACTTTTGAGAACCCCCACCTATAGGGGATCTTCTGGGACCTGAGGTGACAGGTGATGATGCTGAACTCTCTACGCAGCTGCAGCGTTCTAGATGACAAATCTTGAAAGATCTGGATCTTTGATCCCATGTGTGAGAAGTTATGCTGTTGTCTAGCATAGTTAAGAATCTTTTCTTTGTCTCTGAAGCTCTGGAAACAAATTACTATGTCTCTCGGGGGTTGATTCTCACCCGGTTTAGGGCGTAGGGTGTGATGAGCTCTCTCTATTGGTATCTCTGGAATGACAAATGAATTTGCAATTGCAAGAGCTTGAAATAGTTCTTGTAGGAAATAGTGAATAGCGTCCCCCGCAACTGTTTCAGGAACTCCTCTGATGCGGAGGTTGTTACGCCTCGTGCGGTTCTCTATATCATCCATTTTAGATTCTAAATTAGTTATTGTGGTTTTCTGAAGCTGAATCTGTTGTGACATCTCTGTCATCTCCTTGACAAGCTCTTCCCTGTCGTCCTCTAATGTTTCAACTCTGAAGCCCAACTCATTAATTTCACGTTTTAAATCAGCACATTCCTCACGGATGCACACCTTCACTTGTGATATCAGGATTTCCATAGCCTTTAATGTAACCGGGCCATCTTCTGGTAGTGTGTCAGCCGCATCGACTGAGGATTCATCTTCTCCCTCAACTATGGAGGAATCTGCTGCCTTTTACTTTTCAAATTGTTTATAGAAGGTGTTGGGAGGACCCTGTCCTGGTGATGCTGTTTTCAGCAGTTTATCTGCTTTGGTCACTCTACGATGCGTCATCATTGAATCCTCACAGAAATCAATGAGGGAAATAACTGGCTGTGAGCCAAAAGGTTTTAAGGAGAGTGAGGAGTGTACTTCTGAGCAGGAAGAAAATTATGTGTTTTTTTCCCCCTTTAAAATATCCAGGTTCTCATACTGATATTGGAGTTGAGGGAGATATGACTAAATTGATTTGGTCAATATTAACGTCTCTTGCACTATATATGGTGCTCGCTCAGGGAGCATGCACCATTAGGTAGGCCCCAGTTTTGAAAGTTCAACTTCATTTAGCTATTAAAGAGAAATATGCACATATGTACCAGGTAAATTTAAGCACAGGTTACCGATCTATATCTTCCATTGTGTGTATAATCATTGACTGATGGATCCCTGCACTGGCCGTGTAACATGAAGAAATCAGCCATGCGGTATCACTGAGGGCTATGAGAATTTGTCAGGATCTTAGTCGCAGTGTCGGCTAGATACCTTTATTTAAAGTCTGTGTGTGCCATGAGCCCTGCTGACGATCCAGGGTAGGCCCTATAAAGTGCTATTAATAGCGCGGCTCACTCACCACTATCAGGCAGGTTGCGGCCTTTCACATGGCAAGCATGAGAGACGTTCCTATCTGCTGTAAAAAACAGGCCATGGTGCGGTCAGCAGGATCAGTGGACGTTACGATATCCTCTCTTGCTGTGTGAAGGTCCGGAGGGTGTTTGAGCTTAATTAGCGGCTGATTTTCTCTTGTCCGTGAGAAGAGCCTCAGGGAAGTGCAGCCATCACAGACGCCTTCAGGCTCCGCCCCCGTTCACAGCAGTTTTATATACCTTTAAATGCTTGAGGCTTATGTTATGGTGCTCTGATTGGCTGTTTACTTTTCTTCATTTCTTATCCTCTATCAAACCAGTTGTCTCTTGCACAATATTGACTTTGATTTATACATTGTATACAAGTTTTGTTATACTTTTTTTTTTTTTTACTTAGCTATTGTGGCTTAAAGGGACATGAAACCCAAAGTTTTTCTTTCATGATTCAGATAGAAAATACAATTTTAAAAAAAGTTTCAAATTTACTTCTATTATCAACTATGCGTTGTTCTCTTGTTATTCTTTGTTGAAGAGATATCTAGATAGGTAGCGTGCACATTTCTGAAGCAATAGATCACAGGAAATAGTGCTGCCATCTAGTGTTCTTGCTAATGTATAACATTGTTGTGAACTGCTGCCCTATAGTGCTGCAGACACGTTGATCCCACTCCTGAACTTAACTACCTGCTTTTCAACAAAGGGTAACAAGAAAACAAAGAAAAAATGATAATAGAAGTAAATTTGAAAGGTGTTTAAAATTGTATGTTCAATCTTAAAAGACCAGTAAAACAGTAGATTTGCATAATCAACAAATGCAAGATAACAAGACAATACAATAGCATTTACTCTGAATTTATGAGTAGTAGATTGTTTTCTAACACATTTCAAAGTTATGTATATTTACACTCCCCCTGTACCATGTGATAGCAATCAGCCAATCACAAATGCATATACGTATAGTCTGTGAGTTCTTGCACATGCTCAGTAGGAGCTGGTGACTCAAAAAGTGTAAATATAAAAGACTGTGCACATTTTTTTAATGGAAGTTAATTGGAAAGTTGTTTAAAATTAGATGCTGTATCTGAATCATGAAAATTTTATTTTACCTGAGTGTCCCTTTAATCATGAATTCATTTTTTTTGTTTAATGTCCCTTTTCCCACTCGGTGTGACAGTCTCCAGACCTAGTAGTATCACTAGCACACATCTGCCATATTTATTTACAAATCTATAGATAAGGTGGTTTCTTCTGCTTCAAAGTCATTTAAAGGGACAGTAAAGTCATAATTAAACATTCATGATTTAGACAGAGCATACAATTTTAAACAACTTTCCATTTTACTTCTATTATTTAATTTGCTTCTTTCTCTTGTTATCCTTTGCTGAAAGGTTCATCTAGGAAAGCTCAGGAGCAGCTAAGAACCTAGGTTCTAGCTGCTGATTGGTGGCTGCATATATATACTTTTTGTCATTGGCTCACCCATATGTTCAGTTAGAAACCAGTAATGCATTGCTGCTCCGTCAACTAATGATGAGAAAATGAAGCAAATTTGATAATAGAAGTAAACTGGAAAGTTATTTAAAATTATATGTTCTACCTAAATCATGAAAGAATATTTTTGGGTTCATGTCCATTTAAGTATTTATTGGAGGAATCGTATACTAAGTGTACATTTTCGCCTGATAATGATTACTCCTCTGTCTCTGATGAGGGTCCTTCCACTTGCCCTACTAACTCACTCCCATATTAATCACCATGGAGACTCCTCGAAACGGCTCAAATCTTCTCTCCTTAATGTTTCTAATAGGGATGCTAAAACTTCTGCCTTGGAGGGTAATAGGGGTAAAGAATCGTCATCATGAAATATGTCTGAGATTATCTTTGTTGATAATGTGCTTGACTGAGCTCCCGGTGATCAACGAGGCGGCAAAATATTCCAAGGGATCCGCTGCTATGTCAAGCAAGCTTGTCGGAATATTCCAAGATCCTGACATAGCTGTATCACCGAGAGGCGTTTACTATACATGCCATTGATCAGCAATGCTGGCTTAAAGGGACAGTCAACACCAGAATTTGTATTTTTAAAAAAGAAAGATAATCCCTTTATTACCCATTCCCCAGTTTTTCATAACCAACACTGTTATAGAAATACACTTTTTACCTCTGTGATTATCTTGTATCTAAGCCTCAGCAAACTGCCCCCTTATTTTAGTACTTTTGACAGACTTGGATTTTAGCCAATCAGTGCTCAGGGTAACTTCATGTGCATGAGCTCAATGTTATCTAAATGAAACACATGAACTAATACCCTCTAGTGGTCAAAATGCATTCAGATTAGAGGCAGTCTTCAAGGTCTAATAAATTAGCATATGAATCTCCTAGGTTTAGCTTACAACTAAGAATACCAAGAGAACAAAGCAAAATTGGTGATAAAAGTAAATTTGAAAGTTGTTTAAAATTACATTCCCTATTTAAATCATGAAAGTTTTTTTTTGGACTTGACTGTCCCTTTAACCCCTTAACGACCGATGACGTGCAGGGTACGTCCTCAAAAAAAAGGCAGTTAATGCCTGAGAACGTACCCTGCACGTCCTCGGTTTGGAAAGCAGCTGGAAGCGATCCTGCTCGCTTCCAGCTGCTTTCCGGTTATTGCAGTGATGCCTCGATATGGAGGCATCCTGCAATAACTTTTTTAAGCCATCCGGTGCAGAGAGAGCCACTCTGTGGCCCTCTCTGCACCGGAGATCGGTGGCTCCCTGCGTTGGTGGGTGGGAGCCGGACCGGGAGGCGGGTGGCGGCCATCGATGGCCCTGGATATCTGCAGGGGGGGCGGGATCGTGGGCGGGGATGAGCGGGGGGCGCGCACGGACGCGCGCGTGCACGGGAGGGCGGGGGCGGGCGCGTGCACGGGGAGGGAGCGGGTGGGAACCGCTACACTACAGAAAATATCTTAAAAAAAAGTTTGTAAATGCCTTTTTATAAAAAAAAAATAAAGATCAGCAAGGTGGTGGGTGTTTGTCTGTGTGGGGGGGGAAGCTACACTACAGAAAAAATCCAAATAAATATAAAAAAAACACTTTTTTTTGCAAACTGGGTACTGGCAGACAGCTGCCAGTACCCAAGATGGCCCCCAATGAGGCAGAGGGGATGGTCAGAGAGTGGTTTTGGGGGGGATCAGGGAGGTTGGGGGCTAAGGGGGGGATCCTACACCCTAGCATATGTAAATATGCTAAAAAAAAAAAAAAATTTATTAAAAAAAACCCCTTTTATTTTAGTACTGGCAGACTTTCTGCCAGTACTTAAGATGGCGGGGACAATTGTGGGGTGGGGGAGGGAAGGGAGCTGTTTGGGAGGGATCAGGGGGTGGGATGTGTCAGGTGGGAGGCTGATCTCTACACTAAAGCTAAAATTAACCCTGCAAGCTCCCTACAAACTCCCTAATTAACCCCTTCACTGCTAGCCATAATACACGTGTGAGGCGCAGCAGGATTTAGCGGCCTTCTAATTACCAGAAAGCAACGCCAAAGTCATATATGTCTGCTATTTCTGAACAAAGGGGATCCCAGACAAGTATTTACAACCATTTGTGCCATAATTGCACAAGCTGTTTGTAAATTATTTCAGTGAGAAACCTAAAATTGTGAAAAATTTAACTTTTTTTTCAATTTGATCGCATTTGGCGGTGAAATGGTGGCATGAAATATACCAAAATGTGCCTAGATCAATACTTGGGGTTGTCTACTATACTACACTAAAGCTAAAATTAACCCTACAAGCTCCCTAAAAGCTCCCTAATTAACCCCTTAACTGCTGGGCATAATACACTTGTGGTGCGCAGTGGCATTTAGCGGCCTTCTAATTACCAAAAAGCAATGCCAAAGCCATATATGTCTGCTATTTCTGAACAAAGGGGATCCCAGAGAAGAATTTACAACCATTTATGCCATAATTGCACAAGTTGTTTGTAAATAATTTCAGTGAGAAACCAAAAGTTTGTGAAAAAAATTGTGAAAAAGTGAACGATTTTTTGTATTTGATCGCATTTGGCGGTGAAATGGTGGTATGAAATATACCAAAATTGGCCTAGATCAATACTTTGGGATGTCTACTAAAAAAAAATATATACATGTCAAGGGATATTCAGGGATTCCTGAAAGATATTAGTGTTCTAATGTAACTAGCGCTAATTTTGGAAAAAAGTGGTTTGGAAATAGCAAAGTGCTACTTGTATTTATGGCCCTATAACTTGCAAAAAAAGCAAAGAACATGTAAACATTGGGTATTTCTAAACTCAGGACAAAATTTTTAAACTATTTAGCATGGGTGTTTTTTGGTGGTTGTAGATATGTAACAGATTTTGGGGGTCAAAGTTAGAAAAAGTGTGTTTTTTCCTCATATTTTATATTTTTTTTTATAGTAAATTATAAGATATGATGAAAATAATGGTATCTTTAGAAAGTCCATTTAGTGGCGAGAAAAACGGTATATAATATGTGTGGGTACAGTAAATGAATAAGAAGAAAATTACAGCTAAACACAAACACCGCAAAAATGTAAAAATAGCCTTGGTCCCAAACGGACAGAAAATGGAAAAGTGCTGTGGTCATTAAGAGGTTAAGCAACACCCAGCATCGCCGACCATATTGGCGATTTATAGTAAACGATCCCTGGAATATTACTACTGTCTGTCTGATCGCTAAATTCGCTAATCCTAATACCCCTAAACCTAAGTACTTAATAGACTATAGTGAAAACATAACTTTTATATGCACTGGGAAACAATTTTTTTTTTATTGCGACAAATGCTTTATTGAGGGGGTCTTAAACTGAATCCGCAATATATTGAGGTTATGACTGTTTATATATATATATACATTTTTTTTAATATAAAACAACATTAAAAATTAGGGGGAGCAAAAAGTGAGTTTAAAATCCTCCACTACGCACAAAATGTAGAGAAAATAACTCATTGTGCAGTTCATTAACAAATCTAGACAGGCCAGAAGACTTGTTTCCCACAGAAAACCTCTGAATTACATTGTTTCCAATGCAGCAAAGGATTCTGGGTAATATATGAAAATGAGGTTCACAATGACACACTTTAAAAAAAAACAAAAAAAAAATACTTTTACGCAGACTCCATTTACATCGAAGCATCGCTGTTAACACAGCTTATAAGCTTAGCTAGGGTTAGTACAGTGATTCAGAACCATCCCAGGACAGCCTGTTTCATGGTGTTTGCCACTCATCAGCTGAGAGAAGGTTTGAATCACTGCTGGGTGAAGTTGATTTCTGGGCAAAATACAACAACATTTAATATTAGAAGGAGGCAAAAAGTGAGTTTAAAATCCTCCACTACACACAAAATGTTGTTGTATATAATATCCTTATGGTTTAATTTATATTGGGGAAACTACCCAAAAAGTCAAGGACAGAATTACCCAACATAAATATACCAATATACGTAAAGGGGCATTAGATTTACCCGTATCAGCGCATTTTAAAGAAATGAACCATGACGTAAGTCAATTAAGGTTCCAGGTTTTGGAACATATATCTAAACAATGAAGGGGCCAAGACAGAATCAAAATATTGAAACAAAGAGGTGGTATGGATTAATAAATTAGATAGTATGTGACCAAAAAGACTCAAAGATTATAATCTATTCCTCTTCCTGTAACTGTATTAATTTATATTTTTCTATCCTTTTAATCATAGATCCAGATTCTCCTAAGAATAAGAATTGAAAACACATCAATCTTCTACAAAAAAGTATTCCAAAAAGAAATAAATCACTATTAAAAGCTGTCAAAAATGCCTTACAAATTAAAAAATGTAAGATTTTAAAAAATTAACAATAAAAAACAAAACAAAAAAAACCTATAAAAATTTAATTATTGTTAAATAAAATGTTGGGGTTAAAGGGACAGTCTAGGCCAAAATAAACTTTCATGATTCAGATAGGGCATGTAATTTTAAACAATTTTCCAATTTACTTTTATCACCAATTTTGCTTTGTTCTCTTGGTATTCTTAGTTGAAAGCTTAACCTAGGAGGTTCATATGCTAATTTCTTAGACCTTGAAGCCCACCTCTTTCAGATTGCATTTTAACAGTTTTTCACCACTAGAGGGTGTTAGTTCACGTATTTCATATAGATAACACTGTGCTCGTGCATGAGAAGTTATCTGGGAGCAGGCACTGATTGGCTAGACTGCAAGTCTGTCAAAAGAACTGAAAAAAGGGGCAGTTTGCAGAGGCTTACATACAAGATAATCACAGAGGTTAAAAGTATATTATTATAACTGTGTTGGTTATGCAAAACTGGGGAATGGGTAATAAAGGGATTATCTATCTTTTAAAACAATACAAATTCTGGTGTAGACTGTCCCTTTAAGTAGGGATTTAATTAAGAAGGAAGCTATTTATTTATTAATATAAATGTATACATTGTCATATGTTTTGTAGTGGCAATATATCTAGGGTCACACTAAGTATTGTTAAAGGGACACTAACCCCAAATTTTTTATTTCATGATTCAGACAGAGCATGCAATTTTAAGCAACTTTCTAATTTACTCCTATTATCAATTTTTATTTGTTCTCATGTTATCTTGATTTGAAAAAGCACTAATGAAAGGTTAGGAGCAGGGTCATTTTTAGTTCAGCACCTGGGTAGTGCTTGCTAATTGGTTTGCTACATTTTGCCACAAATCAGCAAGTGCTACCCAGGTGCTGAACAAAAAATGGGCTGGCTCTAAAGCTTACAGTAATGCTTTTTTCAAATCAAGATAGCATGAGAACAAAGAAAAATTGATAATAGGAGTAAATTATAAAGTTGCTTAAAATCTCATGCTTTATCTGAATCCTGAAAGACAAAAATTGTGTTTAGTATCCCTTTAAGCTATAGCATCACTGTAATGCATCAAATTGAAAGAAGTAAAAATATAACAGGTGCCAAGAATACAAATATGTTCTCTAAGTTACCCTAAGGTCAGATGTGCAAGTATTCCATCCCTCCATATAAGTTTATGCTAAAATGTCATTAGTTATGTGATGGCTGTATTAATTTAAAGTAAAACAATTTTTTTTATAATATATAAGCACAAAATAGAAAATCACCTCACATTTTTATAAATTAATTGTAAAATTGTATATTTTTTTCCAATTGGAAATGTTGTTACTTAAAGGGACATGAAACCCAAAAAAATTATTTCATGATTCAGACAGAACATACAATTTAAACAACTTTCTACTTATCTAATTTGTTTCATTCTCTTGTTATAATTTCTTGAATGAGCAGCAATGCACTAATGGTTTCTATCTGAACAGATGGGTGAGCCAATCACAATCGGTATATATATATATGCAGCCTCCAATCAACAGCTAGAACCTTGGTTCTCTGCTGCTCTTGAGATTTCCTAGATAAACCTTTCAGCAAAGGATAACAAAAGAAGAAAGCAAATGAAATAATAGAAGTAAATTGGAAAGTTGTTTAAAATTGTATTCTCTATCTGAATCATGAAATATTTTTTGGGGGGTTTCATGTCCCTTTAAAGGTTTTATGGAATAAAGATATTGATAAAAAAACTTTTTTGAAAAAACAAAAACAAAGTAACACTGTTGTTGTTAGGGTTGCACCGATACCGATACTAGTATCGGTATCGGTACCGATACCAAGTATTTGCATGAGTACTTGTACTCGTGCAAATGCACCGATACTTATACCGATACCTCCACTTCCTACCCATATGCTATCTTGTGGCATTTTTTCAAACTGCATGTTCCCATTTCATTGGAGTGGAGACTAAACTAAAAAAAATTGTTTACTGCTGTTCTGCCAATATAAATTGCTGGTATTTGTATTATTGTAGGAGAGATCACTGTTCCTCGTTCAGACAAACCCCTGAAGTACTGGGCAGTTAATCAAAAGAAAGGGAGGTCAATATAGGCGCTGCCCACAATGCAAATTAAAATACAATATCTCTATCAATCATCTATATCCTGTGTCCCAGGGTAAAATTATCTACATAGAGGTGATACCCCTCCTGTTTACAGGCCTATTGATGGTGTATACAATGATTATTCACACATAAATGTAACGTATGTGTCAAATATGTAAATAGAAAACGTCTTACAATTCCTTTGCCTGAACTGTAACAGAAAATGTCCGAAGTTATATGCTAGTTAAAAGTTCTCTGTAGAAAAGTTCTCTTTAGTAGTTCTCAGTGTATAGGCTGCTCTTTAACAAAGTCCCATCACGAACTTTCAAAAAGCTGAAAAAACAAAAAGAAACAGAAGCGACCACCGCATCTAAGTGCAGATTATACGTGTGATTTTAATATTTAAAATTGACAAAAGAATAACACTCACAATGTTAAAATAAATACAGGCCTTGTATGATAACTTTGAAGAAGTCACTGGTTGCGTTGTGTACCGCTACAATCCTTCCAAGATGGAGACTCCGCGTCTCAGCCGAATGGGGGTGTGTGTACCGTTGGTCCAATCCGGTGTGTCCTTGGCTAGGGGCTGGAACGCTACGGATGGTAGCGTGATGCTGTGCAAAAGCTGACCCCGATGCTAGCAGAGAACCTCCTCCAAGGTAGATTCCAAGTTCAGCTGTAGTAATCCTCGTCCTTATGTGATGTCAGAACACGCCGCAAAAAGCCCTTTTAAGGGCTGGCAAAAGAGCTGTTACTTTGGGGCAATGCCACGCAAAAAGCCCTTTTCAGGGCTATTTGTAGGGTTAGACTTAGGTTTAGTGGTAGGGATAGTTTAGTATTTTAGGGGTTGAATAATTTAATATAGATGGCGGCGGGGTAGGGGGATTAGATTAGGGGTTAATAATTTTAAAATAGATAGCGGCGGGGTAGGGGCTCACTTTAGGGGGTAGGTAAGGTAGATGGCGGCGGTGTTAGGGGCTCACTTTAGGGGGTTATAGATTTAATATAGCTGGCGCCGGTTTAGGGGTTAATAACTTTATTAGGTAGCGGCGGTTAAGGGGTTAATACATATTTTATTGTTAGGCTAGTGAGGGGGGATAGCGGATAGAGGGTTAGACGTGTCGGGCTATGTTAGGGAGGCGTGTTAGACGTGTCGGGCTATGTTAGGGAGGCGTGTTAGACAGTGCGGGTGATTTAGACTTTAGTCAGGTTTTGTAGGCGCCGGCAGTTTCTAACGTGCCGCAAGTCACTGGCGACGCCAGAAATTTGTACTTGCGCAGATTTCTGGACATCGCTGGTTTGTCAGACTTACGGCACGTTAGCATCTGACCGCGCCATATATGGGATAGCTCGAGTTGCGAGCTGAAACTGCGGGCGACGCCGGTTCCCTCGCTTGCGCCGCAAACTGCGATCTATATCGGATCGCGCCCAAGGTATCTTTGGTATAGCAACACAGACCTCCGTTTATACATTTAAGGTTAGGGAAATAGAAATATCCAGACATGATCATGGAGTATCAAATAACCAAATTGGGTGCAAGGTTTAAAATCCAGATTTGAAATTAAAAAGCGAATCATTTCTGGAACTTAAAGGGACAGTCTACACCAGAATTTTTATTATTTTAAAAGATAGATAATCCCTTAATTACCCATTCCCCAGTTTTGCATAACCAACACAGTTATATATAATAATATACTTTTAACCTCTGTGATTATCTTGTATCTAAGCCTCTGCAAACTGCCCCTTTATTTCAGTTCTTTTGACAGACTTGCAGTTTAGCCAATCAGTGCCTGCTCCCAGATAACTTCACGTGCACGAGCACAGTGTTATCTATATGAAATACGTGAACTAACACCCTCTAGTGGTGAAAAACTGTTAAAATGCATTCTGAAAAGAGGTGGCCTTCAAGGTCTAAGAAATTAGCATATGAACCTCCTAAATTAAGCTTTCAACTAAGAATACCAAGAGAACAAAGCAAAATTGGTGATAAAAGTAAATTGGAAAATTGTTTAAAATTACATACTCTATATGAATCATGAAAGTTTATTTTGGCCTAGACTGTCCCTTTAAGATTTAAACAAGAGGCAATACACAAATAAGCGGCACAATGCTTTGTATCCAATGCCAATATTAAAGCGCAATTAACCTATTTATTTCAGAACAAACATAAAATTAAAGAGCCAAGCGTAATGTAAATATTAAAGTAATTGCTATTCTAAAGAGGAAATGGAACTAAATATATAGAAAAGAGCAATTGTTAATGTACAGAAGAAGTGGAATTACACTCGTTTTCATTATACAGAGTCAGTAGGTGGACAATTCAACATAGAAATATATGTATATAAATATATATATATTGTATTAAACTTAAATATAGTCATTTAATGAACCAGCAAAAGTTTAGTTATCAGGTATAAAATACCAGTAACAGAGAGGTATAGCGCTTATATGGTACAGATGTATATTGATTCAAATGGTGTAGTGAATATAGGTTCTCATTGAATTGAACTGATTAGTAGTGACCAATAATAGAGGGGGAGTGTCAATTCGTCAGACCAATAGGAAATGTGTTTGTTTTTTTAAATAGAAAGAAGGAATTAGAATCCATAAGCTATGAATACGGCTGTTGCCGAAACGCGTAAGCTGGATCATTTCCTTGCCTCTCATGAGGTCTTAATTCTACTATGAGTGGTCGTCTGACCCTGTTTTTAATGACATGCTGTTGTTGCAAATAAAAGCTATGTTTTAATCACCAAGTCCCGGCTGGTGCTCCTCACTTACTCTATTCAACTTTGCCAAATTAGGGATAGTGAGCACAGCGGGATTGCTTGAAGGGACTATACTCAATGCCAGGATTTGGGGAAGAGAAGAAGAAAAAAGAAAAAAGCCGGAATCACAATTGAAGAAGAGGTGGACGTGAAGCAGTCAGTGACGTCAGCCACATAAGACGGAGAGTCGAGGAAGGAGTGAGTACAGTCCGAGAGCAGCGATACCGAGAGTGGCATAGTGGGTAAGTCCGCAGAGAATGCTGCATTACACAGACTTCACATATCACTAACCCCTGGGTGATCCCTAAAGTGGCAATTTACTGGCCTATAAAGGCATTGTAATAACACTTAGGAAACCAGTTAAAATCTTTAGGTGCCGAGATTAGAATTTAAGATCTCACAATACCTAATATTTTAGAATATTCTACACTGTATAATTAGTTAACACTCTCTGTTTAACATCAAGTTGAAATTTGCTAAAATTTTAAAAAGCCCTCATCATAATTCCATTGTTTTAATCTATTCATTACCATTTATGTATGTTTTCATATAAAATATTAATAATACAGTTAAAGGGACACTCAACTAAAAATAAAATAGCCAATCATGTCCGCCCAGTATTGCTAAATGCAGCATACATTGTCGGCATTTAACATTGCACAAGCATTTCACAAGAAATGCTTGAGCAATGCCGCCCACTGCACTTTAGTGGCCAATCGGCCGCTAGCAGAGGGTGTCAATCATCCCAATCGTATCTGATCGGGATGACTGCAGTCTGCCACCTAAAAGGTGGCCGACAAGTTAAGGAACATCGGTCTCATGACCGCTGCTTCTTAACTTAGGTTTCAGGTAGACCTGAAACCTTGGGCGGAGCAAGCAGCACCGGCTGCTTGATAAATCTAAAAAAGAATAAAAAACAGAGGCGCCAACATGGCCTAATATCGCCCATACAAGGTATAATAACAGCACAAGGGAATGTGATTACTCACAAACATAAAGCACCCATTGGTGCTAGTAGAGCAGGCTGGAAACTTTACAGTGGTCCAGTACACTGAATCCTTGGCACAGAGACAGTCCTGATTCCTCTGGAAATCCAATATTCAGGTTCCTATGGGTGTATAAGAAGACAAACCAACATAGTCCAATATCGTCAGGACAAGGAAAGCTTAGTCCCAAATAAATGCACTAACTAGAGGGTAAGCACCAGCAGGTGCAAATGCAGCAAACTGGAGCCAAATCGTCGCCCAGTACACTATAGTACAACGATCCTCAGCATGAACCAGGAACAGTAGAGAAATATCGCAAAGGGTGATATAAACCACAAAAGCAAGTGTATATAAAAAAAATTAAAAGTCTTTATTAACACAGCGACGCGTTTCTCAGCCTACTCAGGGCTGTTTCATCAGGCTATAACAAACATTGTAATACACTTGCTATTTAACAGAAAACTAAAAAACAGGGTACTCTTGTGATTGGATAATCAGTTAAATTGCTGCACCTGTCTGTAATCACCTTTGTATGGTTGTTTAGGTAACCATTGTAAACACATGTAGATAGAATGGTATCTGACATTGCCATATCTCGTTGTGGTACAATATACACCATACATATAATAGAAAGTGACATAATGCCTAATAAATGTACTAAAGTGAAAATAAATATATAACCTCTTATGTTTAGTTCATATTATTTAAGATAAAAATAATAAACAAAAAACAATATAACATCTGACATAGAGCCCAAACATAGCATCAGAGAATTGACATAATGCATCTGTTGTAAAATCAAAAATCTTTACAAAAAATAAAACATTGTCTGAAGTGTGTTTATACAATGATATCCTTTATAAAGATTTCATACCTGCTAAACTTCTAAGGGAATAATCGTGTGTAGTGAAAAACCCGTTAATTCTGACTTACTGTATATTCAGGATATCATGTATGGAAATTTCCTTTGGGTGATTTGTATTGGAATATTATGAAAATACGATATTCGATTTAAAGATTGGGCTGCAATCGAATGAACATTGAAAATTCTTTGCTGGGTAATGTCGTGACAAAACAACATGTCTCCTGAGACAACTGTGTGTAGATACGTCATATAGCAGCTGCATGATAAACGCTGCCGATAGGTTCATAAAAAGGGAGTGTAATGAAACATCCTATCATAAATGGTTTACAATAAGCCTATCAAATAGCGCAAAGAGGATAAGTGGTAATAGGAGAATCCAATGACGAGACATATAAGAGCGTACCCTACTTCTTATCACGCCCTTCAGCGTTAAATAAATGTGTCAAGTGTTCCGATGCCGGAAACTCGTGATTGGCTAATCCAAATGTCAATCAAGACTTAGAATCGTACAAGTTAATATATGTATCTAAGAAAAAAGGGGAAAAAAAACTATTTGATAATGGCAATATGTGTAATGCAGTGTTATAAACCATAATATTTAGATATATGGTTGTGAGTAGTGCAAATAAGGGGCAGCTGCATCCCATTATCACATAGATCACACACTTTATTTTTGGATATACTTTAAGTAGTATATCAATATGCTCTCTTCATCTGAAAGAGCTAATAGAAGAGGAAATGTCGAATCATTGGGCTCTACTTCTGATTTATCCAGCCCACCTCTGTCTTTACAATCATCTTTTAATAAACTGGAGCTTTTGCTTAAGACTGAACATAGACATTGGTGGGATTTGGATACTCTCAAGAAATATAAGAATAAGAACCAAATACCCAGAGGCCTTAGGATGTTCAAAAACTGCTCCTTTAAAAACAATGATGATGTGCTTAGAGATTGGGAGAATGCCTTAAACACATGCTCTATGACCCTTATGGATATACTAATTAAACATAGACAAACACTCGTTGATGAAGTAGGAATTGAAATCGAAAAATTACAAAAAGAAATAGAGGTACATAAATTATCCCCACAATATGAATTATTGAGGAAGGATACCTATGATAAAGCTGATGATTATCAGCAACAAATTATCCTCAACAAAAACAAAAAAATGGAAAGGGATAACGAGGATTATTCCAAGGGTCAGGTATACACTTACAATCGGACAAACAGAGCAGGTAGACCTACCGGGGTTGTGAATATTTCTAATGTCAATAGATCTAATAATAATGGAGGTTGGCAAACAGCAGGGGATAGGGGACGTCAGAATTATCAAAGACCACAAACCAACACAAATAAACCAGTTTTTGGTAGAAATAATTCTTCGTATTACAATAATTCGACATATCACCCTTCTACACCCTCTGCACATAACAATTTTCCTACTTATTCTTCTCAATATCATTCTGATTCCAAAAATAGAGAATACACACCTCACAACTCCACCAACAGGGAATATAGATCTGAACATAGAGTGACTAATCACACTAACAATCACAATAGAGACCCTTATTGGGCCTCACCTACTGTCACTAGTGACAGAAGAGCTCATCAACAAAACTCTGGGCCCCATGACACAGATCAGAGGACACAGCAAAATTTTTTACACCCTAATAGGTATCAGGTACTACAAAACAATGGTGATGAGACTTTTGGTAACAATGTTGCTAATTCTATTCCACATGCCTCTACTTCACATGTCCCTTTTTTAGGGACAAGCCACCATCCCCAAGATCAACCTGTTTGGCAAGGGCCTGTGGGGCCTCACTCCTCTCAAAGAACAAAAAGACCACTCGGAAACGAGGAACCCGAGGTAAATCCATCACCCGCAAAAAGGAAAAATTAGAGAGACTCCAAAAAGGTATTTTCAATCTCTCATCACATACACTAAGTGACGATGAAATTAGAGTTCTAGGGAGAGGGTTATCTTTCAGTCCCTCCAATCATTTTAATATATATGAAATTTTTGTGGATGTGAATAGTTATGTGAGGAAATTATCCCTTCAAAAATATTTTGCAGACAAGAAAAACAAGACGGATAACCTCAGACCCATTGTTATAGGGATTATGAACAAATCTGAAAGAGATTTTTGTCTCCCTAAATATCCATGCACTTCATTCTATTACCATCTGCCTAAAGTCCACAAGGACCCCCTAAAACCCCAAGGCAGACCCATCATCGCTGGCATAGGGAGTCTCACTGATTCCCTATCAGCCTATATAGATAATTCTTTGCAGAAATGTGTTATTACCCTCCCCTCTTACATCAAGGATTCCACAGATTTACTGCTCAAATTACAAGATTGTGTCTTGGACGAGCATTGTTGGTGGGTGACCTGAGATGTAGGGGCCCTCTACTCCAATATACGCCATGACTTAGGTATCAAAGCAGTTCAGTCCTATCTTGAACAAGATATCTACATGCCAGTCCAACAAATAGATTTTATCATTGAACTAATAAGTTTCATCCTTGGACACAACTATTTTTTGTATCAAAGTAGATATTATTTGCAAATAAAGGGGACGGCCATGGGCACCAGGTTCGCTCCAAGCTTCGCTAATCTTTTTATGGGTAGTTTTGAACAAAATTTTATCTACAACGCGGAGTTTTCAGCGAACCTGGTGTTCTATGGCCGTTACATAGATGACCTGCTGTTTATCTTTAAAGGGTCTAGAGATGATATTAGTGCTTTCCTGGATCATCTTAATAATAATACTTTTGGAATTTCTTTCACTTATAACATCCAACGAGAAGAAATTGAATTTTTAGATCTAACCCTAGGGCGAACCCCTGAGGGTAGAGTTCAATCTAAAACATACTTTAAAACTGTCGACTGCAATAGCTTTCTCCACTTTGAAAGCAATCATTACAAATGTTGGAAAATGAATGTCCCATATGGACAATTTAGAAGAATTAGAAGAAATTGTTCCAATTTGGAAGACTATGAAGTACAAGCTCAGGTCATCTGGGAAAGATTCCTTGAAAAAGGATACCCTAAGGATCTAATAGATTGTGAAATCAATAGGGTTAGGCAGGAAGATAGGTCTCGATATTTCAATACTAAATCAAGAACAAAGGAACAATTCAAGGAATGCAATCCACCACTGATTATTACTAAATACAATTCCAATCACCACGCTATTACCAAAATTCTTAATAAACATTGGTCAGTCTTGACTCAAGACTCAACTCTTACTAAAATAATAGGTACAAAACCTAAAGTGGTCTTTAGGAGAGCACCTACTCTCAAGACAGCGTTAGCTCCTAGTAAAGTGGTTAGGGACAAATACCAAGAAAGCAAGAGCTCTGGTACAAATTCAATAGATAGGAACATACCTACAAATAGAATATCTAGGTGTTACAGGAAGCTATGTGGGATGTGCAATTTTATTTCTCACAAAGCGACAAGTTTTACATCATACACCACAGGAGATACATTTAAAGTTAAAGGATTTTTAACATGTGAAACATCCTTTGTTATCTATCTACTGAGCTTTAACTGTGGGGTCCAATATGTTGGACGCACCTGTCGTAAAGTGAAAAAGAGGTGGAGCGAACATTCATATAATATCAACAAAAGATCTAAATCACATAGTGTATCAAGACATTGTCTTGTTCATCACACTAGACAGAAAAGTAATCCAATGAAGATCACACCCATAGAGGTAATCTCTAGAGCTTCACCTGAAGCATTCACGACTCTCAGGAAAAGAGAGACGTATTGGATTAGAAAATTGAGGACTCTACAACCTGATGGACTCAATGAAAACATAGATATGGCAGCTTTCTAATCTGATTATTGGAAAGCTGACCATTTCAGAGGTTGTTTGAGGTGGAGTATACCATGGGGTGTGACCATTTAGTTTTATTTATCTCACACACAATGATTGTGTGGTATTTTGGCTTTAATAGTATTTTGTTCTACATACAACACAACTAATAATGCACCACACTATCACTTTTTATTCCAGCTACTAGTGATTCTGGTCACTGTCTTCTAGGGGTCTTTGATCTTATGCTAAGTCAGCTTTGTTGGTTACACTCCATTTGTCATCAACAATGCATTACACACATGTATTAGATGTCACTCCCTACATATCACTTACACTATTTTACATTTTATTTATTATATTCCAATTATATTCTACTTTTTTATATTAATATATAAATTTACACAATAGCGTAATAGCTAATAACAAATATCAATATAAGATTAGTTTTTACACCTTCACATTATATGTTTTCACCTTACTTACACATATTTATATTTTTAGTTCTAAATTACATCACACACAGATAGCCATCATATCACATTTATAATCTTATACTCTTAACTTAGATCACAGTTTTTGCACTACTCACAACCATATATCTAAATATTATGGTTTAAAACACTGCATTACACATATTGTCATTATCAAATAGTTTTTGTTTTTTTCCTATAAACTTAATACAGGAATTTTTGTGACATTTCAATTGACCAATACAAATATCTTGCTTTAAATATGGATATACCAAACACTAGTTCAAGCATCATGTGATGCGGTCTCAACATTCGAAACATTCCTTGTTTGCATTTTCACTATAATAACTAACCATTAAGGTTATTCGTTTGTACAATGAATTTCAATTATTATAGCACAATTCCATTTTACAAGACGATATATTTAACAAACCTCACAAATTATTTGCACATAATATAGGATTTTATTTTATTTAATCCTGCACATCTGCCCTTACCCCTAACAATTACCACCGACAGGTCTTAGATACATATATTAACTTGTACGATTCTAAGTCTTGATTGACATTTGGATTAGCCAATCACGAGTTTCCGGCATCGGAACACTTGACACATTTATTTAACGCTGAAGGGCGTGATAAGAAGTAGGGTACGCTCTTATATGTCTCGTCATTGGATTCTCCTATTACCACTTATCCTCTTTGCGCTATTTGATAGGCTTATTGTAAACCATTTATGATAGGATGTTTCATTACACTCCCTTTTTATGAACCTATCGGCAGCGTTTATCATGCAGCTGCTATATGACGTATCTACACACAGTTGTCTCAGGAGACATGTTGTTTTGTCACGACATTACCCAGCAAAGAATTTTCAATGTTCATTCGATTGCAGCCCAATCTTTAAATCGAATATCGTATTTTCATAATATTCCAATACAAATCACCCAAAGGAAATTTCCATACATGATATCCTGAATATACAGTAAGTCAGAATTAACGGGTTTTTCACTACACACGATTATTCCCTTAGAAGTTTAGCAGGTATGAAATCTTTATAAAGGATATCATTGTATAAACACACTTCAGACAATGTTTTATTTTTTGTAAAGATTTTTGATTTTACAACAGATGCATTATGTCAATTCTCTGATGCTATGTTTGGGCTCTATGTCAGATGTTATATTGTTTTTTGTTTATTATTTTTATCTTAAATAATATGAACTAAACATAAGAGGTTATATATTTATTTTCACTTTAGTACATTTATTATGCATTATGTCACTTTCTATTATATGTATGGTGTATATTGTACCACAACGAGATATGACAATGTCAGATACCATTCTATCTACATGTGTTTACAATGGTTACCTAAACAACCATACAAAGGTGATTACAGACAGGTGCAGCAATTTAACTGATTATCCAATCACAAGAGTACCCTGTTTTTTAGTTTTCTGTTAAATAGCAAGTGTATTAGAATGTTTGTTATAGCCTGATGAAACAGCCCTGAGTAGGCTGAGAAACGCGTCGCTGTGTTAATAAAGACTTTTTAATTTTTTTATATACACTTGCTTTTGTGGTTTATATCACCCTTTGCGATATTTATCTACTGTTCCTGGTTCATGCTGAGGATCGTTGTACTATAGTGTACTGGGCGACGATTTGGCTCCAGTTTGCTGCATTTGCACCTGCTGGTGCTTACCCTCTAGTTAGTGCATTTATTTGGGGCTAAGCTTTCCTTGTCCTGACGATATTGGACTATGTTGGTTTGTCTTCTTATACACCCATAGGAACCTGAATATTGGATTTCCAGAGGAATCAGGACTGTCTCTGTGCCAAGGATTCAGTGTGCTGGACCACTGTAAAGTTTCCAGCCTGCTCTACTAGCACCAATGGGTGCTTTATGTTTGTGAGTAATCACATTCCCTTGTGCTGTTATTATACCTTGTATGGGCGATATTAGGCCATGTTGGCGCCTCTGTTTTTTATTCTTTTTTAGATTCTATACATCAGGATAGCCATCCTTTGACAGAGTGCTGCCTTACCGTTTGGATCTACAACACTTTGGATATAAAGACTACCACAGTTATTTCTGATTTTATATATTTTTTTTTTTATTTTTTATATATTTTTTATATTTTAACTACTGTTAATACTGACAATATTATTGTCTGCTGCTATTATTATTGCTGTTGTCATCCCCCTTTGTTAGGGTTGTTAGTATATCCAATTGCACAATCCTGTATTCACCAGACATATAACAATCCACACTTCTTAGTTGATACTGAGGAAGCGCCCCCTAAGGGCGTGGTGTGTTCGCTGCACACACACCACTCTCTATATATATTATGCTTGATAAATCTACCCCATTGTCTTTCTATTATGCACTTGGTAATTATGGAATACTACTGAATTGAGTGGTCTTTTACGTTTTGCCTGAATTTACTGGCATTTAGGAATTATCCTAACAATATGCACTGGACGACATAATGTGGAATTTGAATGGACATTAAACACCTGGTTTTTAAATAAAATGTTTAGCTATGCATATTTAAACAACTTTACAATATATTTTCATTAAAGGGACAGTCTACACCTTAGTCATCTTAATGTCTTACCTTAGATTAAGCTGCAAATAGTCTCCTGCACCCTTTCTATATCATGCAGCAGGAACAGTAAAAAAGTTATTTTAAAATGAATATTGTTCCTGGCCAGTTTGAAATGGCTGCCAAGCTCTGCCCACTGATGACATCATGATTTTTGCTGCATCTAGGCACTCTGCTGAATAGCATTGACAGTCTGTTGAATTCAACTAGTGAGACTTTTGTGATTGGATGCCATATGCAGCCCAGATCATGATGTCATCAGTGGGCTGGAGGCTATTTGCAGCTTAATCTAAAGTAAAACTTTAAGATGACCAAGGTTTAGACTGTCCCTTTAAATATTTTGTCATTTATTTCTACTGTGTGTTTAACCCCAGAAAGGGATTGAACACACAGTAGAAATACCTCTCTAGACCCTCACAGCACTGCAGGTCCCGAGAGGAAAACCACAATTGATCCAGTCATCAGGGGCCCGATCCGATATAAATCGTTGCCCGCAAAAGCCGGCGACGCCAAAATTTGCACTGGTTTGGTATCACATATACGGCGTAACATAGAAGTTACGCTCGTATATTTCTGCCTTCGGCCGTAGTTTTTTGGCCCATAGACAGGTATACCAAACCGGCACAGTTTGGTATCCAATATACAGCGTAAGGACTTACGTGGCGAAAATGGAGAAATCTTACTCAATTTTCACCTCGCCACAAATTTCAGGCATAGTAAGCCTTACGCTGTGTATCGGAGCCCCGTAACTCCCTAAACTACCTGCAAAATAAAACCTAACACCTAACGCATGCGCAATGTCTATCTACCTGTCAACCGCGATCCCCTGCCGCAATCCCTAATAAAGTATTTAACCCCTAAACCGCCGCTCCCGGACCCCACCGCCACCTACATTACCTACCCCCTAATGTGAGCCCCTTACACCGCCGCCACCTATATTAACTACCCCCTAATGTGAGCCCCTTACTCTGCCGCCACCTACCTTACCTACCCCCTAATCTGGGCAAGTTTCTTCCAGATTTATCAACAGTTTTATACCCTATCACAGAGTTGCTTAAGAAAGACGTTGCATGGGTCTGGGGACCTTCACAAGAAAAAGCTTTTCTGCAGGCCAAGTCCCTGCTGGGGTCTGCCCCAGTGCTTGGGTTCTACGACCCTTCAAAAAAGACTGTGGTTAGTGCCGATGCAAGCAGTTATGGGTTGGGGGCTGCACTCCTACAGTTAAATGAAAACAAACTACAGCCCATCGCCTACTGTTCCCGCACATTGACGGCTGCGGAGTCAAAATACGCTCAAATTGAGAAAGATTGCCTGGCTGCAGTTTGGGCCTGTGAGCGCTTTCAGCGTTATCTAATGGGTTTGGAGAAATATAGGCCTAGATTTAGAGTTCGGCGGTAGCCGTCAAAACCAGCGTTAGAGGCTCCTAACGCTGGTTTTGGCCGCCCGCTGGTATTTGGAGTCAGTGATTAAAGGGTCTAACGCTCACTTTTCAGCCGCGACTTTTCCATACCGCAGATCCCCCTACGCCATTTGCGTAGCCTATCTTTTCAATGGGATCTTCCTAACGCCGGTATTTAGAGTCGTTTCTGCAGTGAGCGTTAGAGCTCTAACGACAAGATTCCAGCCGCCTGAAAATAGCAGGAGTTAAGAGCTTTCTGGCTAACGCCGGTTTATAAAGCTCTTAACTACTGTACCCTAAAGTACACTAACACCCATAAACTACCTATGTACCCCTAAACCGAGGTCCCCCCACATCGCCGCCACTCGATTAAAATTTTTAACCCCTAATCTGCCGACCGCCACCTACGTTATACTTATGTACCCCTAATCTGCTGCCCCTAACACCGCCGACCCCTGTATTATATCTATTAACCCCTAACTTGCCCCCCACAACGTCGCCGCAAGCTACTTAAAATAATTAACCCCTAATCTTCCGACCGCAAATCGCCGCCACCTACGTTATCCCTATGTACCCCTAATCTGCTGCCCTAACATCGCCGACCCCTATGTTATATTTATTAACCCCTAATCTGCCCCCCTCAACGTCGCCGACACCTACCTACACTTATTAACCCCTAATCTGCCGACCGGAGCTCACCGCTATTCTAATAAATGTATTAACCCCTAAAGCTAAGTCTAACCCTAACACTAACACCCCCCTAAGTTAAATATAATTTTTATCTAACGAAATAAATTAACTCTTATTAAATAAATAATTCCTATTTAAAGCTAAATACTTACCTGTAAAATACATCCTAATATAGCTACAATATAAATTATAATTATATTATAGCTATTTTAGGATTAATATTTATTTTACAGGCAACTTTGTAATTATTTTAACCAGGTACAATAGCTATTAAATAGTTAAGAACTATTTAATAGCTAAAATAGTTAAAATAATTACAAAATTACCTGTAAAATAAATCCTAACCTAAGATATAATTAAACCTAACACTACCCTATCAATAAAATAATTAAATAAACTACCTACAATTACCTACAATTAACCTAACACTACACTATCAATAAATTAATTAAACACAATTGCTACAAATAAATACAATTAAATAAACTATCTAAAGTACAAAAAATAAAAAAGAACTAAGTTACAGAAAATAATAAAATATTTACAAACATAAGAAAAATATTACAACAATTTTAAACTAATTACACCTACTCTAAGCCCCCTAATAAAATAACAAAGCCCCCCAAAATAAAAAATTCCCTACCCTATTCTAAAATACAAATATTACAAGCTCTTTTACCTTACCAGCCCTGAACAGGGCCCTTTGCGGGGCATGCCCCAAGAATTTCAGCTCTTTTGCCTGTAAAAAAAAACATACAATACCCCCCCCCAACATTACAACCCACCACCCACATACCCCTAATCTAACCCAAACCCCCCTTAAATAAACCTAACACTAATCCCCTGAAGATCTTCCTACCTTGTCTTCACCATACCAGGTTCACCGATCCGTCCTGGCTCCAAGATCTTCATCCAACCCAAGCGGGGGTTGGCGATCCATAATCCGGTGCTCCAAAGTCTTCCTCCTATCCGGCAAGAAGAGGACATCCGGACCGGCAAACATCTTCTCCAAGCGGCATCTTCTATCTTCTTCCATCCGATGACGACCGGCTCCATCTTGAAGACCTCCAGCGCGGATCCATCCTCTTCTTCCGACGACTAGACGACGAATGACGGTTCCTTTAAGGGACGTCATCCAAGATGGCGTCCCTCGAATTCCGATTGGCTGATAGGATTCTATCAGCCAATCGGAATTAAGGTAGGAATTTTCTGATTGGCTGATGGAATCAGCCAATCAGAATATAGTTCAATCCGATTGGCTGATCCAATCAGCCAATCAGATTGAGCTCGCATTCTATTGGCTGATCGGAACAGCCAATAGAATGCGAGCTCAATCTGATTGGCTGATTGGATCAGCCAATCGGATTGAACTATATTCTGATTGGCTGATTCCATCAGCCAATCAGAAAATTCCTACCTTAATTCCGATTGGCTGATAGAATCCTATCAGCCAATCGGAATTCGAGGGACGCCATCTTGGATGACGTCCCTTAAAGGAACCGTCATTCGTCGTCTAGTCGTCGGAAGAAGAGGATGGATCCGCGCTGGAGGTCTTCAAGATGGAGCCGGTCGTCATCGGATGGAAGAAGATAGAAGATGCCGCTTGGAGAAGATGTTTGCCGGTCCGGATGTCCTCTTCTTGCCGGATAGGAGGAAGACTTTGGAGCACCGGATTATGGATCGCCAACCCCCGCTTGGGTTGGATGAAGATCTTGGAGCCAGGACGGATCGGTGAACCTGGTATGGTGAAGACAAGGTAGGAAGATCTTCAGGGGATTAGTGTTAGGTTTATTTAAGGGGGGTTTGGGTTAGATTAGGGGTATGTGGGTGGTGGGTTGTAATGTTGGGGGGGGGTATTGTATGTTTTTTTTTACAGGCAAAAGAGCTGAAATTCTTGGGGCATGCCCCGCAAAGGGCCCTGTTCAGGGCTGGTAAGGTAAAAGAGCTTGTAATATTTGTATTTTAGAATAGGGTAGGGAATTTTTTATTTTGGGGGGCTTTGTTATTTTATTAGGGGGCTTAGAGTAGGTGTAATTAGTTTAAAATTGTTGTAATATTTTTCTTATGTTTGTAAATATTTTATTATTTTCTGTAACTTAGTTCTTTTTTATTTTTTGTACTTTAGATAGTTTATTTAATTGTATTTATTTGTAGCAATTGTGTTTAATTAATTTATTGATAGTGTAGTGTTAGGTTAATTGTAGGTAATTGTAGGTAGTTTATTTAATTATTTTATTGATAGGGTAGTGTTAGGTTTAATTATATCTTAGGTTAGGATTTATTTTACAGGTAAATTTGTTATTATTTTAACTAGGTAACTATTAAATAGTTCTTAACTATTTAATAGCTATTGTACCTGGTTAAAATAATTACAAAGTTGCCTGTAAAATAAATAATAATCCTAAAATAGCTATAATATAATTCTAATTTATATTGTAGCTATATTAGGATTTATTTTACAGGTAAGTATTTAGCTTTAAATAGGAATCATTTATTTAATAAGAGTTAATTTATTTCGTTAGATAAAAATTATATTTAACTTAGGGGGGTGTTAGTGTTAGGGTTAGACTTAGCTTTAGGGGTTAATACATTTATTAGAATAGCGGTGAGCTCCGGTCGGCAGATTAGGGGTTAATAATTGAAGGTAGGTGTCGGCGATGTTAGGGAGGGCAGATTAGGGGTTAATACTATTTATGATAGGGTTAGTGAGGCGGATTAGGGGTTAATAACTTTATTATAGTAGCGCTCAGGTCCGCTCGGCAGATTAGGGGTTAATAAGTGTAGGTAGGTGTCGGCGACGTTGTGGGGGGCAGATTAGGGGTTAATAAATATAACATAGGGGTCGGCGATGTTAGGGCAGCAGATTAGGGGTACATAGGGATAACGTAGGTGGCGGCGGTTTACGGAGCGGCAGATTAGGGGTTAAAAGTGTAATGCAGGGGTCAGCGATAGCGGGGGCGGCAGATTAGGGGTTAATAAGTGTAAGGTTAGGGGTGTTTAGACTCGGGGTACATGTTAGAGTGTTAGGTGCAGACGTAGGAAGTGTTTCCCCATAGGAAACAATGGGGCTGCGTTAAGAGCTGAACGCTGCTTTTTTGCAGGTGTTAGGTTTTTTTTCAGCTCAAACTGCCCCATTGTTTCCTATGGGAGAATCGTGCACGAGCACGTTTTTGATGCCGGCCGCGTCCGTAAGCAACTCTGGTATCGAGAGTTGCATTTGCGGTAAATATGCTCTACGCTCCTTTTTTGGAGCCTAACGCAGCATTTGTTTGAACTCTCGATACCAGAGTTAAATTTATGGTGCGGCCAGAAAAAAACCCGCGGAGCGTTAACAGCCCTTTTACCGCCGAACTCCAAATCTAGGCCTTAGTCTGGAAACTGACCACAAACCGCTAGTCCCTCTAATCAACTCTTATGACATTGACAAAACACCCTTGAGATGCCAGAGACTTTTAATGAGACTGCTCAGGTTCAATGTTCAGGCAGTGCATATGCCGGGGAAACAACTCGTTGTGGCGGATACACTATCCAGGCTCCCGCTGGCTGCTGCTGAAGAATCCTCCACAGAATCTGATGTGAAAGTGTATGTTGATTCAGTTCTGGCCTCTAAGTCCATTTCTTCAAGGAAACTGGAGGAAATAAAGAGAGAGACATATTTGGACACAGATCTGCAAGAGGTTATAAAGTACATAAAAGAAGGCTGGCCCGAGAGCCGGGCAGCCTGGATGTCTTTAAGTGCTTACCAGCCAGACAGGTTGCAGCTCACGGAGCTGGAGGGGTTGGTGCTGTTCCACGACCGCATTGTAATTCCTGTCAGCACGAGGAAGGAGATGTTAAACAGGATTCACGATGGCCACTTAGGCATTACAAAGTGCAGAGAAAGGGCAGCTACAGCTGTGTGGTGGCCTGGGATCAGCTCCGACATTGCAAATCACGTGTCTAAATGTGCCTTTTGCCGGGAACGCCGGCCTACTCAGAGAAGGGAGCCCTTGATTTCTACTCCGCTGCCTGCGGGGCCGTGGCAGAAAATAGCTGCTGATTTGTGTGAACTGCACGGGAAAAAGTTCCTTGTTGTGATCGACTACTATTCCAGGTATTTGGAAATTGCACCCCTGAATGATATCACAAGTCAAGCTGTTATCATTCGCCTGAAGAGCTTGTTCGCCCGGTGGGGCATTCCAATGGAGCTGGTGAGTGATAATGGTATGCAGTTCGCTTCTACAGAGTTCAGTGCTTTCAGCAGGGAATATGACTTTGTACATTCCACGTCAAGTCCACATTATCCGCAGGCCAACGGAATGGCTGAAAGGGCAGTTCAAACAACAAAATTCATTCTAAAGCAATCTGAGCCGTACCTGGCCCTCTTGTCATACAGGGCAACGCCCATTCAAGCTACCAGGTTTAGCCCGGCACAGCTGATGCTAGGACGCCAGATTCGCACCACTTTAACCTCAGTGGGTATCTTCAAGCCGCCTGGCCCTGTTCCTCGGGACGAAGCCCTTAGGAGGGATGAAGAGGCCAAAAAGGGTTATCATTTCTTCTACGACAGGAGATATTCTGTCAGGCCCTTACAGGAACTGAATGCGGGGCAAACTGTCAGAAATAAACTGAATGATGAGAAGAAATGGAAGACGCCTGCTACGGTAGTTGGCCGCTCTCCGGAACCAAGGTCTTATACAGTCCTTACTGAGGGAGGAACGGTTACACGCCGTAACCGAAGATATCTTCAGCCTGTACCTGAGAGTCTGGAACTGGATGCCTCAGTACCACTGCCGGTGGGATCCCCTGTTCTAAGAGAGGTGCCTTCCCCTCAGCAAGATCACAGCGGGGATATATCTCTGCCTCCAGCGGACTCTAATTCACCATCTTCTGTATCAGAGGACAGTTCATGCAAAGTTACATCAAGCGGAAGAGTGGTGAGACTTCCGGCCCGATATAGGGACTGACTTTAGCTAGAACAGTGACCGGAAGTATGGGCAGAATAATCCCATGGTCACTGTGGACTAGGGTAGTCTACCCCGATGTCCAAGTCAGGATGTAACCTATTTGTTTATATATATTGTTCAAAAAAAAGTTGTTGTATACTCTGTTCGTATACTTTGTTATTTGTTATATTCAAATATATGCTTCGCCTTTGTAAAAGGGGAAGATGTGATGAGAGCAGGATGTGATGTCACTGGTTGGGGGTGGGGCTTAGGTCCGGTAGTCTGTGTCGCAGTTAGTTAGTGAAATCAACCTGACCAGATGTATGTTTCTGTGCTCTGTAATAAAATAGAGTTGTACCATCATTGCTGTGTCCTGCATATGTCCTGCATCTCATGACAGCCCTGAAAAGGGCTTTTTGCGTGGCATTGCCCCAAAGTAAACAGCTCTATTGCCAGCCCTTAAAAGGGCTTTTTGCGGGCCATTGCCCTAAAGTAACCAGCTATTTTACCAGCCCTTAAAAGGGCTTTTTGCGGGGCATTGTCACAAAGTAATCAGCTCTTTTGCCTCTAATCTAAATCCCCCTACACCGCCGCCACCTATAATAAATGTATTACCCCCTAATCTAATCCCCCTACACCGCTGCCAGCTATATTAAATACATTAACCCCTAATCTAATCCCCCTACACCGCCGCCACCTATATTAACTATATTAACCCTAATTATATTAGGGTTAATATAGTTAATATAGTTATTATATTATATATATTAACTATAGCCTAGATTTAGAGTTTTGCGTTAGCCGTCAAAACCAGCGTTAGGGGCTACTAACGCTGGTTTTGGGCTACCGCTGGTATTTAGAGTCGTGTAGGTAAGGGTCTAACGCTCACTTTCCAGCCGCAACTTTTCCATACTGCAGATCCCCTTACGTCAATTGCGTATCCTATCTTTTCAATGGAATCTTTCTAACGCCGGTATTTAGAGTCTTGGCTGGAGTGAGAGTTAGAACTCTAACGACAAAACTCCAGCCGCAGAAAAAAGTCAGGAGTTAAGAGCTTTTTGGGCTAACGCCGGTTCATAAAGCTCTTAACTACTGTGCTCTAAAGTACACTAACACCCATAAACTACCTATGTACCCCTAAACCGAGGTCCCCCCACATTGCCGCCACTCTAATAATTTTTTTTAACCCCTAATCTGCCGAACGCACACCGCCGCAACCTACATTATCCCTATGTACCCCTAATCTGCTGCCCCTAACACCGCCGACCCCTATATTATATTTATTAACCCCTAATCTGCCGCCACCAACGTCGCCGCCACCTACCTACAATTATTAACCCCTAATCTGCCGACCGGACCTCACAGCTACTATAATAAAGTTATTAACCCCTAATCCGCCTTACTCCCTCCTCAATAACCCTATAATAAATATTATTATCCCCTAATCTGCCCTCCCTAACATCGCCAACACCTAACTTCAAGTATTAACCCCTAATCTGCCGACCGGACCTCACCGCTACTCTAATAAATGTATTAGCCCCTAAAGCTAAGTCTAACCCTAACACTAACACCCCCCTAAATTAAATATAATTTTTATATAACAAAATAAATTATTTCTTATTAAATAAATTATTCCTATTTAAAGCTAAATACTTACCTGTAAAATAAACCCTAATATAGCTACAATATAAATAATAATTATATTGTAGCTATTTTAGGATTTATATTTATTTTACAGGCAACTTTGTATTTATTTTAACCAGGTACAATAGCTATTAAATAGTTAATAACTATTTAATAGCTACCTAGTTAAAATAATTACAAAATTACCTGTAAAATAAATCCTAACCTAAGTTACAATTAAACCTAACACTACACTAACAATAAATTAATTAAATAAAATACCTACAATTATCTACAATTAAACCTAACACTACACTATCAATAAATTAATTACATAAAATACCTACAAATAAATACAATTAAATAAACTAACTAAAGTTGAAAAAATAAAAAAAGAACTAAGTTACAAAAAATAAAAAAATAATTTACAAACATTAGAAAAATATTACAACAATTTTAAGCTGATTACACCTACTCTAAGCCCCCTAATAAAATAACAAAGCCCCCCAAAATAAAAAAATGCCCTACCCTATTCTAAAATAAAAATAGAAAAGCTCTTTTACCTTACCAGCCCTTAAAAGGGCCTTTTGCGGGGCATGCCCCAAAGAATTCTGCTCTTTTGCCTGTAAAAAAACCCATACAATACCCCCCCCCAACATTACAACCCACCACCCACATAACCCCTAATCCGCCTCACTCCCGCCTCAATAACCCTATAACAAATTAGCCAATCAGATTTTCTTACCTTAAGTCCAAATTAAACT
Source organism: Bombina bombina (assembly GCF_027579735.1). Taxonomy (NCBI): domain Eukaryota; kingdom Metazoa; phylum Chordata; class Amphibia; order Anura; family Bombinatoridae; genus Bombina; species Bombina bombina. Next base: position 66,645,722 of record NC_069510.1, read on the forward strand.
TTCATGATTCAGATAGGGTAATTTACTTTTATCATCAAATTTGCTTTGTTCTCTTTTTATTCTTAGTTGAAGGCTAATACTAGGTAGGCTCATTTGCTAATTTCTAAGCCCTTGAAGGCCACCTCTTAATTGAATGCATTTGACAGTTTTTCACAGCTAGAGGGCGCTAGTTCATGTGCTTCATATAAATAATATTGTGCTCATGCACGTGAAGTTATTTAAGAGTCATCACTAATTGCCTGAAATGCAGTCTGTCAAAAGATCTGAGATAAGGAGGCAGTCAGCAGAAGCTTAGATACAAGGTAATTACAGAGGTAAAAAGTATATTTCTATAACAGTGTTAGTTATGCAAAACTAGGGAACGGGTAATAAAGGTACTATCTATCTTTTTAAACAATAACATTTTTGGTGTTTACTGTCCCTTTAATCTTCTTGCTTACATATTTTGAATTTTTTTTCTAATCAGAGCTTAAAGGGACAGTCTACATTAGAATATTTATTGTTTTAAAAGACAGATAATCCCTTTATTACCCGTTCCCCAGTTTTGCATAACCAACACAGTTATATTAATACGCTTCTTACCTCTGTGATTACCTTGTATCTAAGAATCTTCTGACAGCCCCCTGATCACATGACTTTTTTTTTATTATATATCGACTTGCATTTAGTACTGTGTTGTGCTAAGTCTTAAATAACTCCTCTGCATGAACACAATGTTATCTATATGGCCCACATGAACTAGCAGTCTCCTGTTGTGAAAAGCTAATTCAAAAGCATGTGATAAGAGTCTGTCTGTAGCGGCTTAGAAACAGGCAGTAATTTAGAGGTTTAAATGTTATAAAGTATATTAATATATAAATGTTGATTGTGCAAAGCGGGAGAATGGGTATTAAAAGGCATTATCTATCTTTTTAAACAATAACAACTTTTGTGTAGACTGTCCCTTTAAGTTCAGAAATGCTCCGTATAGTTGGGGAAACAAGAGGCAAAATCAGCTGTTTCAAATTAGAGAATAAATGTGAAGGAGCTATTTGTAAACAATTGAATACACTCCAGTAGGTAAAATGGCCAATTCTGAAACACGTTAAACAGAAAAAAATATTAGCGTACACTGTCCCTTTAAAATTACATGCTCTAAACCAGGGGTCAGCAACCTTGGTCCCCCAGATGTTTTGGAACTAAATTCCCATGATGCTGTGACACTCTTTAGGCTGTCTGAGCATCTGTCAGGATATACTGGTTACCCTATTATACGTGAGTGGATCTCAACTGCAGATAAATATTAATGTATCACAAAAGCAAGAACCTTGTGGAGCTCTTGTAATCCTTGTTACAGGAGAGTGGCAAGGAAGCCAGAAATATGGAGTTTGCAACATATACAGTTAATGTATATCCTTGTTTGCTGTATTTAGCACCTTTAGTAGCAAGCTGGTATTTTATATACAGTCCTGAACGCTACAACTCACAAATTTACAGTACTTGGTATATTGTATCGTATCTTGGTTGTAGAAGTGCTAATATGCTGCAATTGTACTACTCCTAGCAATGAGCCGGAGTGAGAATCGGCGTCTGCTGTAAACCCCTTAAAACAGCGTGGAAAGACTGAGAGGGGAGAGATGATGCCGCTGCGGCGTGCAGAGAGACAGAGTGAGGGTGTGTGCTGTTCCTCCAAACAGAGCCCCGGATTACCTGACAGGCAGCGTGTGAGCGCTGCAAGACTTTAGCTTGTTTGTAGGCAGGAGTGTCTCTGTGAGTTATCTGACGGACAGCGTGTGAACGCTGAAGTACTTCGGCTTGTTATAGCCAGTATCGGTTAAAAGTAGAAAGCTCCGATAATCATAAGAATGGCAGTCTGAATGAATGAGTCCTCTCTGGAATGCTATTAGAAGCACGCTGGATATGATTGATGCCGGTTGAGAACCGGGTAGGTAATTTTACAGCAACTGTTAGAATAGCACGTTGTGAGCAGGGAAATAAATCCTGATGTCAGCAGATACTGATAGTTTGTAAATCCAATGTGGGAAAAGGTGATCTCTGATAATTTAGCCTCCTGGTTTAGATAGGTGTCTTCTCTTGTTGAAAAGTCAGAATACTAAACATTAATCGGCAGTTGGAAGGGGGAGGAGCAGCCTTAAGTAACCTCAGCTTAAAGGTACAGGAACCAAACCTGACAGGTCCCCCCATCAAAACTGCTGCCCAGCAGCAGAAGGAGCCGGCTTGTGCGGATGAAGGCTGTGAAACCGAGCAATCAAGCGGGAAGCATTGATGTTGGAGGAAGGCTCCCAGGAATCCGCCTCAGCAGAAAACCCCTTCCAGTGGATCAAGTACTGAAGTTCGCCACGGAACCATCTGGAGTCAAGAACAGAGGAGACTTCATAAATTGTGTCATCCACCACAATAGGAGGGGTCTGAGATAGAGATGACTGTTGTCTGGTCGGAACGTAAGGTTTCAACAAAGAAACATGGAAAGTGGGATGAACGGGGATTTCTGGGGGCAACTTCAGAGTCACAGCATTGAGGTTCACAATCTTGGATACTTCATAAGGTCCGATGAATAAATGAGAGAATTTCCTACTGGGGGTTTTAAGTTTTAGGTGACGGGTAGATAGCCAAACAAGATCACCGATCTGGTACTCGGGAGGTTTCCTTTTCTTTTGATTGTAGTAACGTTGTTGAGTCTCCTGAGCATGTAGTATGTTATCCTTAAGGAAGGTGAATACATCTAACATAGAATTGACAGTCTCGTCAACCACTGGTGATGTGGTATTGAGGCTAGGGAATAAATGAAAGGTCGGATGGTATCCATAGTTAGCATAGAATGGTGTACTCTTGGTAGAACTATTTAAGGTGTTATTGTATGAGTATTCAGCCATCGCTAAGTTTGTTGCCCATTCATCTTGCTGGTGAGCACAATAACACCTGATGTATTGTTCTATCCACTGGTTTACACGTTCTGTTTGACCGTTAGTTTGTGGATGGTAAGAGGTGCTATAACGATGTTCTATTTTGAGCACGGAGCATAACTGTTTCCAGAACCTGGAGGTAAATTGTGTACCTCTATCAGAGATGATTATGGAGGGTAACCCATGGAGACGAACGACATGATCTAAAAACAAAGATGCTGTTTCAGATGCTGTTGGTAATTTCTTATAAGGAATGAAGTGAGCCATCTTCGTAAAACCATCCACTACTACCATTATGGTGGTACAATGGTTGGATGGAGGAAGATCCACTATAAAATCCATACCGATGGTATGCCAAGGCCGGTCAGGAATAGGAAGGGACAACAAGGTCCCATAGGGTTTAGCTCTGTCGGACTTAGAGGTGGCACAAACTTGGCAAGTTTTAATGAACTGGAGAACGGATTGATGAAGGTTAGGCCACCAATAATTTCTTCTGATGAGTTCAATCGTTCTTTCAACCCCTGGATGTCCTGCTAAGGGTGATTCATGATGGTAACGTAGAATGTCATTCCTGAATGTAGGTGGTATGTATATCTTACCATGGATATGTCCAATACCATTTGAATCCAGTTCCTGGAGATTCTTCGGATATGTAGTATCATTGTTTTGGTGGGTACGTAGTGTGTCGTAGGAATCCTTCAGCATACCAATGAATCTGTCAGGAGGAAGGATAGGTTGGTTAGATATGACTTGATCAGGAGGTTGTAGATATCTGGAAAGAGAGTCTGCCTTGCCATTCTTTTTTCCAGGCCTATATGTAATGTGGAACTGGAATCTGGTAAAAAACATACTCCAACGTAACTGGCGAGCGGATAAAGTCTTACTTGATTGGAGGTATTCCAAATTGCGATGGTCAGTATATATCAGAATTGGGTAGGAAGTCCCTTCTAGTAGATGCCTCCAATGCTCCAATGATGCTTTGATAACCAGAAGCTCCTTTTCACCTACAGGATAGTTGCGTTCTGGGGCTGTCATAAGTCGGGAAAAAAAAGCAACTGGATGTATGGGATCCTTTGGGGATCTTTGTTGAGACAATATAGCGCCCAGCGCATAGTCCGAAGCGTCTACTTCCAAAATGTATTGGAGGTTGGTATCTGGGAAGTGAAGTATGGGAGCAGTTGTGAAGGATCGTTTAAGGAGATCAAAAGCCTGTTGTGCCTGTGGATTCCACCGGAAGGATGTAAGAGATCCAGTAAGACTTGTCAAAGGTTTGGCAATGTTGGAAAATCCCTTGATGAATTTCCTGTAGAAATTTGCAAAGCCAAGGAACCGTTGTACGTCCTTCCTAGTGGTAGGAGTAGGCCACTTTTGAATTGCTTCTATTTTTCCATCTTCCATACTAACACCTGAAGAGGATATTTTATATCCTAGGAATGTAATTTCCTGAGTGTGGAAAGAACATTTTTCCGGCTTGGCGTACAGCCGATGAGTTCTTAACCGATCCAATACCCAGCGCACATGTTTCTGGTGGTCCTGCAAATTATCGGAATAGATGAGAATGTCATCCAGATAGATTACAAGGCACACGTCCAGTAGATCTCTAAAGATATCATTGATGAAATACTGGAACGTGGCGGGGGCGTTGCAGAGCCCGAATGGCATCACTAAGTACTCATAGAGCCCGTATCTGGTCCTGAAGGCGGTGAGCCACTCATCTCCTTCCCTGATCCTAAGAAGGTTATAGGCTCCCCTGAGATCAAGCTTTGTGTAGATGGTAGCTTTGCTAAGCCTTTCCACTAATTCGGGAATAAGAGGAAGAGGGTATCTGTTCTTTTTTGTCCTCTTGTTCAATTCTCTGTAATCTATGATAGGGCGTAAGGACATGTCCTTATTCCGTACAAAGAACATCCCTGCTCCTGCGGGGGAAGTGGAAGGTCTAATGAAACCCTTTTTAAGATTTTCATCGAGGTAAGTCTTGAGGTGTTCGAGTTCTGGTTGAGAGAGCGGGTATATATGACCATATGGTATGTTAACACCAGGTAAGAGTTCTATCAGGCAGTCATAAATACGATGCGGTGGTAGTTGTTCCGCTTCTTTTTTACTGAACACATCTAAATAATCCAAGTATTCGGATGGAACAGTCTCAGGTGAGAGGAGTAACTGTTGTTGAGGAGGGTAGCAGGTTTCAAGACAGAAGGGGGAGTTCAATTCCACTTCTAGAGTGTGCCAAGATATCTTGGGTTGATGTTTCTGAAGCCAGGATAGGCCTAACACAACTGAAAAAAGAGGAGATGGTAATACATCGAAGGTGATGTATTCAGTATGGCCCTTACCCAAAGTTACCTTGAGAGGAATAGTGTGATGTGTTATCGGACCTGAATTAACTAAAGTGCCATCAATAACTCGAATAGAAACTGGGCTTGCTTTCACAATCAGTGGTATTTTATTTTTTTGTGCAAGTGATAAATCAAGAAAGTTGGAGTAAGCTCCTGAATCTATGATAGCTTCAGTTCGTAGGGCTCGCTGTTCCCACTGCAAAAAGAGAGACAAGGTACAGTAAGCTGCGTTCACAATCTTATTAGTCAAGCAATGGTTAAAAGTACTTAGCTTACTTCTCTTATTGCGTTGTAGCAATGGACATTCCTTTACTAAGTGTGCGGGAGAAGCGCAGTACATGCACAAATTCTTTTGCTGTCTGCGGTGTCTTTCCTCCATGGTTAGCGGTCCTTTAGTAAACCCAATCTCCATAGGGGTGGAACTGTCCTTTGAGGGTACAGGTGTAGTGTAGTACTTCTGAGCTGCCTCGGAATGTTGGCGCTCGGATTTCCTCTCTCTAAGTCTCCTGTCTATCTGAACTGTAAGAGCCATCAGACTTTCAAGAGTTGTTGGTATCTCTATACGGGCAAGTTCGTCTTTAAGTGCGTCAGAAAGCCCTAAGCGGTATTGATTACGCAGTGCTACCTGACTCCACTCTGAATCCTTAGTGTATAGCTTGAACTCTGAGAGGTATTCTTCCACAGGGCGTCTGCCCTGTTTAAGGGAGCGCATCTTAGCTTCTGCGGTAAGTTGCTTTTGCGTATCTTCATACAATGCACTCATTTCCGTGAAGAAATCTGTAAGAGAGCCCAGGATAGGATCATTGTTCTCGAGAAAGGTGTCTGCCCAAATTCTAGGCTCCCCTGTGAGGAAGGATATCACAGTCATGACTTTAAGCCTCTCAGTATGGTAGGTTCTAGGCTTCATTTGAAAAAGCAAGTAACAGGCATTCCTGAATTGCCGAAATAGTTTCCTGTCCCCTGTGAATCTTTCAGGTAGGCAGACATGAGGTTCTGGGGTACTGTCCCTTACTGCTGCTCTGAGGTTATCATTTTGGAGTTGCAAGTCTCTCATGCCTTGGGATAGTCTTTCAACCGTTTGAGTAAGGTTGTAGACCACTGTGGGTAAATCCGCTGGATCCATAATAAGGCCGATTAATCTGTCAGGATATACTGGTTACCCTATTATACGTGAGTGGATCTCAACTGCAGATAAATATTAATGTATCACAAAAGCAAGAACCTTGTGGAGCTCTTGTAATCCTTGTTACAGGAGAGTGGCAAGGAAGCCAGAAATATGGAGTTTGCAACATATACAGTTAATGTATATCCTTGTTTGCTGTATTTAGCACCTTTAGTAGCAAGCTGGTATTTTATATACAGTCCTGAACGCTACAACTCACAAATTTACAGTACTTGGTATATTGTATCGTATCTTGGTTGTAGAAGTGCTAATATGCTGCAATTGTACTACTCCTAGCAATGAGCCGGAGTGAGAATCGGCGTCTGCTGTAAACCCCTTAAAACAGCGTGGAAAGACTGAGAGGGGAGAGATGATGCCGCTGCGGCGTGCAGAGAGACAGAGTGAGGGTGTGTGCTGTTCCTCCAAACAGAGCCCCGGATTACCTGACAGGCAGCGTGTGAGCGCTGCAAGACTTTAGCTTGTTTGTAGGCAGGAGTGTCTCTGTGAGTTATCTGACGGACAGCGTGTGAACGCTGAAGTACTTCGGCTTGTTATAGCCAGTATCGGTTAAAAGTAGAAAGCTCCGATAATCATAAGAATGGCAGTCTGAATGAATGAGTCCTCTCTGGAATGCTATTAGAAGCACGCTGGATATGATTGATGCCGGTTGAGAACCGGGTAGGTAATTTTACAGCAACTGTTAGAATAGCACGTTGTGAGCAGGGAAATAAATCCTGATGTCAGCAGATACTGATAGTTTGTAAATCCAATGTGGGAAAAGGTGATCTCTGATAATTTAGCCTCCTGGTTTAGATAGGTGTCTTCTCTTGTTGAAAAGTCAGAATACTAAACATTAATCGGCAGTTGGAAGGGGGAGGAGCAGCCTTAAGTAACCTCAGCTTAAAGGTACAGGAACCAAACCTGACAGCATCATGGGAAATGTAGTTCCAAAACATCTGGGGGCCCAAGGTTTTGCCGACCCCTGTTCTAAACAATTAGTATTAAATATGTATTTTTCAAATATTATGGCCATATCTATTATTGTGACATCCGGATAGATTGTTATGCAGTTTTGGTAGTAAAATATATGGGAGTCATTGGATGAATTGGCAACTGAACAACAAAAAGGGGCCAATTTAACAAATGTCGGACGGACATGGGGGCCGACTTATCACAGCCCGAATGGGGCCATATACCCCTGTTTCCGCACAAGCCCTTAGGCTCGAAACAGGGGTTAACTCGTCCTCTGCCTCTGAGGCGGTGGACAGCAATCTGCCCAATCGCATACAATCGCGTTGATTGACACCCCCTGTTAGCGACCGATTGGCTTGCGAATCTGCAGCGGGCAGCATTGCACAAGCAGTTCACCAGAACTGATTGTGCAATGATAAATGCCGACAGCATATACTATCGGCATTTATCGATGTCTGGTGGACATGATCGCTACAGCAATGCCGCTCCCTGCACATTCGCAGGTGGTGAATGAGTTAAGGAGCAGTGGTGTTACGACCGCTGCTTATTAACTTATGTTTCCGGCGAGCCGGAAGGCTCACACGGAAAGAGCTGCATTCGCAGCATGTTAAATCGGCCCCAAAGGGTTAAATGCTATGATTAGTACATTTGTACAGGTGTGTGTCGCTAACTCCAGGACACAAACTGTAGCAGTTATTAGTAAACAATGGATTTTGCAGCTTCAAACATGCCTGAGAAGTTTGCACAACCTGTTCCTGTTTTGTGCTATTGGTTTTAAATGCAGGATTGCTGTGTTTATAGGATTTATCTGTTTTATTGTTGTTTTATCTATTCTTTTTATTGAATAATCTAAGAAAATGGCAATGAAAGAATGCCACAGTGCAACACATAGCTAAAGAGATATGGAATAGTGCTCATTTGGCAAAAAATAAATCAATAGTAAAAATAAAAGGATACAGATTGTATTAAAAAACAACAACAAACAACTACATTTAGACACCAATCAGAAAGCACTACCCAGATGGGCCGGATTCTAAACTTACATCCTGCTTTTTTCAAATAAAGATAACAAGAGAACAAAGAAAATTTGATAATAGGAGTAAATTAGAAAGTTGCTTAAAATTGCATGCTCTATCTGAATCATGAAAGTTACATTTTGAAGACTATCCCTTTCACAAAGGATATCAGAGGAACAAAGCAAATTTGATAATAGAGATAAATTGGAAAGTTGTTTAAAATCACATGCTTTATGGGAATCATGAAAATGTAATTTTGACTTTACTGTCCTTTTAACACCCTAGATACCAGAAAACACTGTGAAACAATTGCATCTGTTGCTTATAATGACAAATACAAGTGATGTCTATGTGTATATTACAGCATTTTATAGCTATAGTTTGCATTAAATGGCTCTTTTAAACAACCTTGCTTTATGACTTTCCCTGTATTTTTATATACATGTTTAAAGGGGACAGATTTACCGCACATTTAGCTGCCAGTGGCCGGACTGTTATCCGACGGACATTTGTGCGACAGATAATAATCCGACAGACAAATGTCCGTTGGATAACAGTCCGGCCGGGGCCAAATGTTTCCGATTTTACTCACGCTCCACTCCTCATAGACCCATCACAGCCTCACTCTAATATAGAGAATCTTTATTTAAAATATTACAAAAAGCAGAGAATTATTGCCTGGTATTTCGGTGCTGGACTGTCATTGGGCAGGGTCAGACTGATATGCTACAGGATATTTTTTTCTCTGTGAAAGGCATAATTTGCAAAAAGAGACTGCACCCTGAGTGGCACTGGGCTTGTGGTCAAGCACAGACGTTTTGCTAGCTTTTGTTCTGTCTCAGTTGAGTGCGTCTCTCTATTTTCTTGTTTCAAAAGCACAAACATAAAACAATTAAATGAACTTATAATTATATTTACAGGGAAGGCAATAGGATATGTATGGGGAGGGGAATGTGTTAAAAGCCCGTTGTGGGGGGTGGGACCCATGGTTAGTTTCCCAAAGAACACTCTGGAGCGTATCTACCCTCGGACGAATGTTCTTGTATAATGAGACTTTACCATCTGATAGTGAGTAGCGTACGTCAGCCCGCAAGTTAAGAGAAATAAACGTCAGTCAATTGTGACTGTCGGTCATTTCTTCACTCGGAATATAGTCTCTCGGACATATGTCGCAAGGACAAATGTGCTTCGGCATTCTGTCTGAGAACTGGCGTCCCTTGCACGAAAAATATTCAGTTTATACAAATAAATATATTGGGTTAAGTTTATTGCATTTTTTTCTGTTGTATCTTACAGAGATATGAAACCTAAAATGTGTCTTTCATGATTCAGATAGAACATGCAATTTAAAACAACTTTCCAATTTACTTTTATTATCTAGTTTGCTTTGTTCCTTTGGTATCCTTTGTTGAAAAGCATATCTAGGAAGGCTCACCCACAGTAGTGCACTACTGGGAGACAGCTGCTGATCAATGGTTGCTCATAAATGACTCTTGTTATTGGCTCAACCCATGTGTTCAGCTAGCTCCCAGTAGTGGATTGCCGCTTCTTTAACAAAAGATGCCAAGAGAATGAAGCAAATTTGATAATAGATCATTTGAAAGTTGTATCTGAATCATGACAGGAAAGTTTGAAGTTTCATGTCCCTTTAAGAGGGGCCTCATAATTTAGTTTTGCCCAAGGCCTCTCTTAGTCTAGAGAGCATCAGTTGCAGCTGTAAGTTTTATAGGCAGCCATGTACCTCCCCACTCAGTACATAGTAGAGTTGTACAAGTATCCCCCACACATTAAAAAAATGAAATGCCCTGGGTACTCACTAAAGCTCATTATTTGATATTGAGGATAATTTAAAGGGACAGTAATATCAAAAATTTACTTTAATAGGATTGCTAGAGAATGCAATTTTGGACAACTTTCCCATTTACTTCTATTTTCAATTTCACTTAATCCTCTCAGTATCTTTTGTTAAAAAGAGTAATCCTAGGTGGGCTTAGGAGCGTGCACGTTTCTTTAGCCACCTGGCAGTAGTGTTTGCTAGAAATGTTGGAGCCTAGGAGTATGCACGTGTCTTTAGCACTCTATGGTAGCAGTGTTTGCATGTATTTAAAATATTGCTGCCAGATGGCTAAAGACGTGCACTCTCCTGAACTCAACTAGTATTGCTTTTTAACAAAGCATACCAAGAGAACAAAGCAAAATGGATAATAGAAGTAAATTGGAAAGTTGTTTAAAATGTCATGCTGTATCTAAATCACCAACGTTTAATTTTGACTTTACTGTCCCTTTAAGGAGTGAATATCAGGTGTTAAATAAATACTAAAGTCAAAAATAAACTTTTGAAATTAAAATACAGCATGTCATTTAAAGGGACAGTAAACCCCCAAAAAATTATCTCATGATTCAGATAGAGAATACAATTTTAAACAACTTTCTAATTTACTTCTGTTATCTAATTTGCTTCATTCTCTTGGTATTCCTTGCTGAAAAGCATATCTAGATAGGCTAAGTAGCTGCTGATTGGTGGCTACGCATAGATGCCTCATGTGATTGGCTCACCCATGTGCATTGCTATTTTCTAAACAAATTATATCTAAAGAATGAAGCTAATTAGATAATAGAAGTAAACGGGAATGTTGTTTAAAATTGTATTCTATACCTGAATCACAAAAGAAAATGTTGGGGTTTAATGTCCCTTTAAAAAGTTTTCAATTTTACTTTTATTATCAATTTCTGAGGTACCAACTCCTACTGGCAGGGATAGGCATGGACCCAAGCTGTGGCGGACATTTTCCAAAGAACAGATCTTTTTAGCTACCAATCAGCAAGCTCTACCCAGGTGCTCAACCAAAAATGGGCGGGCTACTAAACCTAGATTCCTGCTTTTTCAAATAAAGATACCAAGAGAACGAAGATCAATTGATAATAGGAATAAATTAGAAAGTTCCTTAAAATTGCATGCTCTATCTGAATCATGAAATTGGGTTTAGTGTCCCTTTAACGGAAACAAAATTTCCATCAATCTAACTGGATCATATATTATATTGTGTGTGGTGCAAGAAATGTTAAACGAAAATATCACCATTTTGTTGGCTTTAGGGCATAAAGAATACAGTAACAAAAATTAAAAAGTGTCATAGAATGCTGGCCTCTTTGTGACCTGATAGTTTGTGAAACCCCACAAGTTTCTTAAATGTCATTATTATTAATGGTTAAAAAGCTAATATTTCAGAGATGAAAAAAGAAAGAAAGAAACAGACAGAACTGTAGTTTGTATGTAAGAAAAACATGAAACAACATTTAAAAAAAATGTATAGTAGTTTTCCATTATTTTTTTTTTCAACAAATCAGACTATGATTTTCTTAGCTTTTCTCCTGAATTTATAAATATTATGCATTTTAAATTAAAATGTACATAGCCAAAATGGCAAAATAGTATTGAGTATTTATATATCATGACAGTCTGGGATATCACAATAGCTATTGTCTTCAACTGAAGAAATTAACATTGGAATACATTTATAACAGAGGTAAACTAAAGATGTGCAACAGCTAAAATTACCACTATGGTTTTCCTTATAATCAGCACTAGCAGGCCCATTTATCAAAGGGCTTGCGGACCTGATCCGACACTGCGGATCAGGTCCGCAAGACCTCGCTAAATGCGGAGAGCAATACGCTCTCCGCATTTAACATTGCACCAGCAGCTCACAAGAGCTGCTGGTGCAACGCCGCCCCCTGCTGACTCGCGGCCAATCGGCCACCAGCAGGGAGCTGTCAATCAACCCGATCGTATTCGATCGGGTTGATGTCTGGCGATTCCTGTCCGCCTGTTCAGAGCAGGCGGACAGGGTTATGGAGCAGCGGTCTTTAGACCGCTGCTTCATAAGTTGTGTTTCTGGCGAGTCTGAAGACTCGCCAGAAACACGGCCCTTCAAGCTCCATACGGAGCTTGATAAATGGGCCTGCATATCTCAGGTCAATGCCTGTTAAAGTGCACTGTTTTTGTATGCTTTACTTTTGCATATGAACAAACACAGTGCAATCGCAGCTTACTTCTTGAATCGTCCCTCTCTCTTCTCACTTGGAGTCATTTTCCCGCTACTGAGTGGCTTCCTCACGCGGGTGTTGCCCAACCCTGCAAAACTTTGTGCGGCATGTGTCAAGGAGGATTCTATTCATTCTGAGTCCCTCCCCTCCGCAAAACAGGCAGCGGACACTGCAAGGGCCGGTCATGGACACCGGTGTCCGTGTATGGATACCTTGCCTATCCCTGCCTAAAGGGCATGTACAAGAGTTCACAGTATATACATATGAGTCTCTAATTGGCTGATGGCTGTCACATGATACAGTGGGCAGACAAATGGAGGCCAAAGCTGAAATTTCTTTTATGGCTGTATCTATGTTTATTGTTCTTTTGGTAGAATGCAAAAGTGAATAGGGATTATCTGCTGGAGCTGCCTAGAAGCTGTGAACTCAGTTGAAATACAATGCCTGTGTCTAAACACTGATAAGAGGGGTGGGGTTAGCTGCTCCAGGAAGTTTAGCTATTTAATTAATTTTGCTTATTTTTTAAAATTATTTTAAAATACTTGCCAGCAATTTTTAAACAAATTTTTATGCAAACTATTGTAAATGAATTAGCCCTTTTAGGATATGCACAGATCTCAAACTGTTTTATGGCATTTTAAAGGCCTTAACGATCCAGATTAGTAGAGCCAAAAAGTTCCTCAGTATAAGGCAGTGTTTCTCAACCTCAAGTTCCCCCAGCAGGCCAGGTTTTCATTATAGCTGAACAAGCGCAGAGGTGAAGTAATCAGCTTATCAGTAACCATGGTTACTAACTTGCTCTCACCCATCAGCTGATTACTTCACTTGTGCACTGGTTCAGCTATAATGAAAACCTGGCCTGTACTTGAGGAACGTGGTTGAGAAACAGTGGTATAAGGCTTGTGCAAGATACAGTGCTGAGTTAATTAGTACTTATTGTGTGGTCACATTCCCACTGGAAAAGCTGCTCATCAGCAGATTTAACAGCTTCTCTTGGCAGATTTTGACAGGACACCCCCTTCCCTGTGTTTATAGATTATTAATGAAGCTTTGATTTAACCTATTTTTTTAAAAAGGCAAATAAGCATTGGATTACATTTTATGTTTTGCTTGGATTCAATACTGTGTGGAAACAGACACACTTGTATCTCTGCTCACGGGATAAAAACAACCTGGAAGAGTACCACAGGAAATACCGGCTTTAAGGAGGTGGAGCTAGATTGGGAGGGCACTGAAGCTTTTGTTCTTGTTTGGCACCGGTTTAATAACAGGAAAAGCTGGGAGCAGATCAGTCAGAGTCTGCATCTCTGAAAATATAAGTATCAGATAAAGACAAGCCAGGGCAAACAAAAAAAGTTCAGATTCACTAACCAGAAATTTAATTAGTTATGTCAATTTGTAAGGTAAATCAAAAAGAAATGCCCAATTAAAGGAACAGTCTACTCCAGAATTGTTATTGTTTAAAAAGACAGCTTACCTTTTGAACTGTTGCTAGGAGACCCCTATTATAGCTGCAATCAGTTAATTGTCCATGCTTAGTAGAGGACTTTTGCATCAAAAAATAATATGACAGTAGAACTTAAGTTTTGTAATGCTAGCTCTTTTATCTTGCAGCAAGCAGTGAGTGGCTAATGCTATTTTTTTTCTTTAAACACAATTTGTTTCTTTTTATATTTACTTTGATTTGGTATTTTTTTAAAGGGACAGTCAAGTCAAAATTAAACTTTCATGATTTAAACAAAATGTATGCTTACCTGATAAATGTTTTTCTTTCTTGACACGGTGAGTCCACGGATCATCATTAATTACTGTTAGGAATATCACTCCTGGCCAGCAGGAGGAGGCAAAGAGCACCACAGCAAGGCTATTAAGTATCACTTCCCTTCCCACAAACTCCAGTCATTCGACCGAAGGAAAGGAGAGAAAGGAAACACAAGGTGCAGAGGTGCCTGAGGTTTATATAACAAAAAACTGTCTGAAAAAACAGGGCGGGCGTGGACTCACCGTGTCAAGAAAGAAATTTAGCAGGTAAGCATACATTTTGTTTTCTTTCTAATGACACAGTGAGTCCACAGATCATCATTAATTACTGTTGGGAATCAATACCCAAGCTAGAGGACACAGATGGTAAGGGAGGGACAAGACAGGTAACAAACAGAAGGCACCACTGCTTGAAGAACCCTTCTCCCAAAAGAGGCCGCAGCCAAGGCAAAAGTATGTAGAGAGGACCAAGTTGCAGCCTTGCAAATCTGTTCCACAGAAGCTTCATTTTTTAAGGCCCAGGAAAAAGAAACAGCCCTCGTAGAGTGATCCGTGATTCTCTCAGGAGGCTGCCGTCCAGCAGTTTCATAGGCCAAATTATCCTCTTCAGCCAGAGCGAAAGAGAAGTAGCCATAGCTTTCTGGCCCTTGCGTTTCTCAGAGAAACAGACAAACAAAACAGGAGACTGGCGAAAGTCCTTAGTCGCCTGCAAGTAGAATTACAGCGCACCACATCTAGGTTGTGCAACAAACGTTCCTTATGAGAAGAAAGTTTAGGATACAAAGGAGGAACAACGATTTCCTGATTAATATTCCTATCCGAAACAACCTTTAGGAAGGAAACCTAACTTAGTACGCAGAACCACCTTATCAGAATGAAAGATAAGGTAAGGGGAATCATACTGTAACGCCGAGAGTTTAGAGACTCCCAGAGCAGAAGAAATGGCAACAAAAAAACTAATCCTTCCAAGATAACATCTTAATACCTAAGGAATGCATAGGCTCAAACGGAGCCTGCTGTAAAACTCTAAAAACAAGGTTAAGACTCCAGGAGGAGTAACAGATTTAAACACAGGCCTGATTCTGATGAAGGTCTGACAAAAGGATTGCACGTCTGTCACATCCGCCAGACGCTTAAAGGCACACTGAACCCACATTTTTTCTTTTGTGATTCAGATAGAGCATGAAATTTAAACAACTTTCTAATTTACTCCTATTATCAATTTTCATTATCTTTGTATCTCTACTTGAAATGCAAGAATGTAAGTTTAGATGCCGGCCCATTTTTAATGAACAACCTGGGTTGTCCTTGCTGATTGGTGGATAAATTCACCCACCAATAAACAAGTGCTGTCCAGAGGACTGAACAAAAAAAAAAAGCTTAGATGCCTTCTTTTTCAAATAAAGATAGCAAGAGAACGAAGAAAAATTGATAATAGGAGTAAATTAGAAAGTTGCTTAAAATTGCATGCTCTATCTGAATCACAAAATAAAACATATGGGTTCAGTGTCCCTTTAACAAAATAGACAAGGCAGAAATCTGACCCTTCAGAGTACTTGCAGACAAACCTTTCTCCAGGCCCTCCTGGAGAAAAAACTAAATTCTAGGAATCCTAACTCTACTCCAAAAGTAGCCCTTGGATTCACACCAATACAGATATTTATGCCATACTATATGGTAAATCTCTCTAGTCACAGGCTTACCAGCCTGTATCAAAGTCTCAATGACCGAATCTGAAAACCCACGCTTAGAGGGAACTAAGCGTTCAATCTCCAAGCAGATAGTTTCCGAGAAACGAAATTTGGATTAGAGAAGGGACCTTGATCAGAAGGATCTTACTCAGAGGCAGTCTCCAAGGTGAAGAGATAACACCTCCTCTGCATACCAGGTCCTGCGAGACACGCAGGGATAATCTGAACTACTTACGCCTCTCCTGTTTGATACGAACCATGATTTGTGGAAGAGGAGCAAACCAAGAAACAGTGATGTCAGACTGAATCCCAAGGAAACGCCAGCGAATTTAACAGAGCAGCCTGCTGATCTCTAGACCTTTAACATAACTTGGAAGCTTGGCGTACTGCTATCTCCAACTCCAGCACCCCCCATTGAGGGTTAACCTAGAGAACCACTCCGGGAGAAGCCCCCACTCTCCGGGATAAAAGAATATGACTGCCCAAGAAAACTGCTCCCCGTATTAACTCCTGAAATGTGAATAGCGGATAAACAACGATGTGAGCATCCGCCCACCGAACAATCCACGTCAATCATGGCAAAGGAACTCCAGATTCCTCCCAGGTGGTTAACGTGACCACTAAGACGAAATTGTACAACCAGAACTGGAAGAAACGGTTAAGACAACTGAGGCAAAGCCATCAGAGCAATGTAGATCACTTTCAACTCCAAAATGGTTATGGAAAGAGCAAACTCCTCTTAAGTCCATAATAACCATCCAACAGGCTAGCGACCGTGGTCACCATTACTCAGGAAAATCTCCGGAAGCATATGCCCCGAGACAGAAGCACTTGAGAACTGGAGAATACAGGTAACTAATACTAGATCCCCTGGTCCACTATCTGAACATGCATAACAGCAGACACTCAGATGAAATTGAGCCAAGGAATGATGTCCAATGAAGCAACCATCAGACCAATTACCTCTGTCAAAAAAATATTTTCAGAGATAGGGAAACTAATATGGTCCCTAAGAAACTACCCCTGTAGCTAGAACAAGGGAACTCATCTTCAGATTCACTTCCATCCGTGGAACGAAGAAAAACAACAAGATATCTGTATGACAATTTGCTTGTTGAAAAGATGGCGCCTGAACCTTATGATGTCCAGGAAATTATCACAGCAATGAACTGAAACCTGATCACTGGCAATATAGCCCCCTCTGAGAGCTATGGCAAGGCCAGAGGAAAGAGCCACACACAAGTGTTTGACAGAAAGGCAAAACTCAGGAACTTGAACATACACGTCCTCCAGGTCTATGGTCACCATGAGAAAAAGTTACTAAGGCACTACACATATAATACTACAGGAATAAAATTATTCATAACACATTACAGTTTCCTTACTGAAACTAATTTAATTGTGTACTTAAATAGGGGTGCTGTGTACTGGATTAGAATTTACTAAAATCAGTGAGAAACCGATAACAATGTACACCTATATAGCACTCACATTCCTGTTAGTTTGTTATTAACTTGATAACGTTAAGACAATATGGTGGAGTACAGAGCTAGATTAATTAAAATGTAACCTTTAATAGAAAAATTTAAAAATATATACACACAGACACACATTTAAAATTAACGTTAGATTTGTATAAGTCAGTTGAATTATATAGCTAAAAGCCCACAGAGGAAGAACGCTGGTATAGCAGTGAGTATGTCTAATAAAGGATTACCACCATGTACCACAAGTGGAGTGAGCTAGCTGATAAGTGGTAGTACTATAAGTTTTAAAGTATACTTATGTAAAAGGGACAGCCGATAATTGTTATTAGTTGTTACAGATACCGTTAGTATAAGGCAAGCGTTAATGATCTCTATCATAGGTTGTGACTGGGTAATTTAATATTTATTGGCTGGGTTAACCTGTATTGGCTTGTGTTTTGAGTTAAAGATGTAGGTTATGAGCATCAGCAAGTACTCTATTCTGCTCAGTCACGGTTATAGTGATTAAATAAGATATAATACCGGCCTATACCTCTAAATACCGTACCTTCAGTACTATATATATATTTGAATGCTGAAGGTTGTTTGCAAGTACCATTAATACACTCCCAGCTTATGTTTTGCGATTGTAGAATGTGTGCTGTTAGCACCACCAAGTGCTCAGTTCTACTCAGTCACAATTATAGTGGATAGATAAAATATAATATCGGCCTATACCTTTAAATACCGTGTCCTAGGCACTGTATATATATTAAAATGCTAAAGGCTGTTATTTGCGAGTACCATTAGTGCACTCCCAGCTAATGTTTATATTTGTAGAATGTGTGCTGTTAGCACCAATAAGTGCTCAGTTCTACTCTGTCAAGGTTACGGTGGAAAAATAAAATATATTACCGGCCTATACCTTTAGATTCCGTGCCCTTGGCAATGTGTATATAGTAGAATACTGAGGGCTGTTGTATGCGAGTACCAGTAATACACTCCCAGCTTATGCTTAAAATTGTAAGAAGTGTGCTGTTAGCACCAACAAGTACTATGTTGTACTCAGTCACTGTTGTAATGAATAGATCAATTGTATTACTGGCCTATACCTTTAATTTCGTGCCCTTTGCACTGTGTATATACTTAAATACTGGAGGTAGCTGTTTGCAAGTAATGATAGGGCTATAACATAGAGAATCAGATACCGGCCTATACCCTGGATTTATACATGCACGTTATGAATTTCAATTACTGTTAACCTGTGAGACGTGTTACTCGCCTGTACTTCTAAGTTCAATACAGATGCTGATTATACAGCAGTTATCGCAACAGGGTATAATAAATTACCGGCCTATACCTTGAATTATTGATATGTACTGTTAAGGCACTTAGTATAGTATATCCAGGGGTCGATCCGATAAAAATCGTCGCCCGCAAAAGCCGGCGACGCCAATATTTGCGCGGGTTTGGTATCACATATACGGCGTAACCTAGAAGTTACGCACGTATATTTCTGCCGTCGCCCGTAGTTTTTTGGGCTATAGGCAGGTATACCAAACCCGCGCAGTTTGGTATCCAATATGCAGCGTAAGGACTTACGTGGCGAAAATGGAGAAAACTTACTCCATTTTCACCTCGCCACAAAAAGCAGCCGTAAGAAGCCTTAGGCTGACTATTGGAGACCCGTAACTTCCTAAACTGGCTGCTAAAATAAACCTAACACCTAACGCATGCGCAATGTCTATCTCCCTGTCAACCGCGATCTTCTAAAATAAACCTAACACCTAACGCATGCGCAATGTCTATCTCCCTGTCAACCGCGATCTGCTAAAATAAACCTAACACCTAACGCATGCGCAATGTCTATCTACCTGTCAACCGCGATCCCCCCCCCCCCCCGAAATCCCTAATAAAGTTATTAACCCCTAAACCGCCGCTCCCGGACCCCGCCGCCATCTACATAAACTAACCCCCTACTGTGAGCCCCTAAAACCGCCGCCATCTACCTTATCTATCCCCTAATCTGACCCCTTACACCGCCGCCACCTATATAAAAATTATTAACCCCTAATCTAATCCCCCTATACCGCCGCCAGCTATATTAATATTATTAACCCCTAATGTAAGCCCCTTACACCGCCGCCATCTCTATTAAAATGATTAACCCCTAATTTAATCTACCTACCCCGCCGCCAGCTATATTATCTATATTAACCCTAAGTATATTATAGTTAATATAGGTATTACATTATATATATTAACTATATTAACCCTAATTATATTAGGGTTAATATAGTTAATATAGTTACTATAGTATTTATATTAACTATATTAACTCTATCTAACCCTAACACCCCTAACTAAATTTATATTAAATTAATCTAATTCATTTATAAACTAAAATATTCCTATTTAAATCTAAATACTTACCTATAAAATAAACCCTAAGATAGCTACAATATAATTAATAATTACATTGTAGCTATGTTAGGGTTAATATTTATTTTACAGGTAAATTGTTAATTATTTTAACTAGGTATAATAGATATTAAATAGTTATTAACTTTGAATCAGCCAATCAGATTCAAGTTCAATCCGATTGGCTGATCCGAACAGCCAATCAGATTGAGCTCGCATTCTATTGGCTGATCGGAACAGCCAATAGAATGCGAGCTCAATCTGATTGGCTGATTGGATCAGCCAATCGGATTGAACTTGAATCTGATTGGCTGATTCAATCAGCCAATCAGATTTTTCTAACTTAATTCCGATTGGCTGATAGAATCCTATCAGCCAATCGGAATTCGGCGGACGCCATCTTGGATGACGTCATTTAAAGGTACCTCATTCGTAGTACAGCAGTCGGCCGGGATGGATGCTCCGCGGCGGAGCGAAGAAAGAAGATTGAAGATGCCGCCGGAAGAATGAAGACTTTGCTGCCGCTTGGAGGAAGACGTCGCCGGAGGAAGAATTCTTCTTTGCCGCTTGGAGGAAGACATCGCCGGAGGAAGAATTCTTCTTTGCCGCTTGGAGGAAGACATCGCCCGGATCGGATCAGGAGTTCGGCCCGGTGTGGTGAAGACAAGGTAGGGAGATCTTCAGGGGGGTAGTGTTAGGCTTTTTTAAGGGGGGTTTGGGTGGTTTTAGAATAGGGGTATGTGGGTGGTGGGTTGTAATGGGGGGGGGATTGTATTTGTATGCAAAAGAGCTGAATTCTTTGGGGCATGCCCCACAAAAGGCCCTTTTAAGGGCTGGTAAGGTAAAGAGCTTTGAAATTTGTTTAATTTAGAATAGGGCAGGGAATTTTTTTTATTTTGGGGGTTTATTATTTTATTAGGGGGCTTAGAATAGGTGTAATTAGCTTAAAAATCATGTAATCTTTTTTTTATTTTTTGTAATTTAGTGTTTGGTTTTTTTTGTAATTTAGTTTAGTTAATTTAATTGTATTTTTAGATAGATGTTTGTAGTTTATTAAATGTATTGATAGTGTAGGTGTATTTGTAACTTAGGTTAGGATTTATTTTACAGGTAATTGGGTAATTATTTTAACTAGGTAGATATTAAATAGTTAATAACTATTTAATATCTATTATACCTAGTTAAAATAATTAACAATTTACCTGTAAAATAAATATTAACCCTAACATAGCTACAATGTAATTATTAATTATATTGTAGCTATCTTAGGGTTTATTTTATAGGTAAGTATTTAGATTTAAATAGGAATATTTTAGTTTATAAATTAATTAGATTAATTTAATATAAATTTAGTTAGGGGTGTTAGGGTTAGATAGAGTTAATATAGTTAATATAAATACTATAGTAACTATATTAACTATATTAACCCTAATATAATTAGGGTTAATATAGTTAATATATATAATGTAATACCTATATTAACTATAATATACTTAGGGTTAATATAGATAATATAGCTGGCGGCGGGGTAGGTAGATTAAATTAGGGGTTAATCATTTTAATAGAGATGGCGGCGGTGTAAGGGGCTTACATTAGGGGTTAATAATTTTAATATAGATGGCGGCGGTGTTAGGGGCTCACTTTAGGGGGTTATAGATATAATATAGATGGCGGCGGGGTACGGGAGCGGCGGTTTAGGGGTTAATAACTATTAGGTTGCGGCGGGGTACGGGAGCGGCGGTTTAGGGGTTAATAGCTTTTTTATGGTTAGGCTAGTGAGGGGGGATAGCGGATAGAGGGTTAGACGTGTCGGGCTATGTTAGGGAGGCGTGTTAGACTTGTCGGGCTATGTTAGGGAGGCGTGTTAGACAGTGCGGGTGTTTTAGACTTTAGTCAGGTTTTATAGGCGCCGGCAGTTTCTAACGTGGCGCAAGTCACTGGGACGCCAGAAATTTGTACTTGCGCAGATTTCTGGACATCGCTGGTTTGTCAGACTTACGGCACGTTAGCATCTGACGGCGACTTATATGGGATAACTCGAGTTGCGAGCTGAAACTGCGGGCGATGCCGGTTCCCTCGCTTGCGCCGCAAACTGCGATCTATATCGGATCGCGCCCCCAATGAGGCTATTATTGGTGCTTATAATTAACACTACTGGATTTTCCGTTACCGGCCTATACCGTAAATAGTAACTAGGTACCTTTTACATAGAGTAGATACTAAAGTTTTGAAATGCTGATTTCTATAGTTATAATTACAATCTGTGGACTAAATATTTCTATTACCGGCCTAAACCTTAGAATATTAATAGATTCAGCTAGTTCAGCATAAATACTCTGTCGCTTAGGGTTGTTATGTAAATAGATTTGTATTATACGTAAATATCATGATTTTAAACTATTATCATTCTATTAGATGATACGTGATTACAAAGGGCTAAGTTTATACAAAATCTAACAAACTAAAATTACATAAAGCCACTCTCCCCAGGCCGGTAATACAATTGATCTATTAATTACAACCGTGACTGAGTTCAACATAGTACTTGTTGGTGCTAACAGCACACATTCTACAATCACAAAACATAAGCTGGGAGTGTATTAATGGTACTTGCAAACAGCCTTCAGCATTCAAATATATATATAGTACTGAAGGTACGGTATTTAGAGGTATAGGCCGGTATTATATCTTATTTAATCACTATAACCGTGACTGAGCAGAATAGAGTACTTGCTGATGCTCATAACCTACATCTTTAACTCAAAACACAAGCCAATACAGGTTAACCCAGCCAATAAATATTAAATTACCCAGTCACAACTTATGATACAGATCATTAACGCTTGCCTTATACTAACGGTATCTGTAACAACTAATAACAATTATCGGCTGTCCCTTTTACATAAGTATACTTTAAAACTTATAGTACTACCACTTATCAGCTAGCTCACTCCACTTGTGGTACATGGTGGTAATCCTTTATTAGACATACTCACTGCTATACCAGCGTTCTTCCTCTGTGGGCTTTTAGCTATATAATTCAACTGACTTATACAAATCTAACGTTAATTTTAAATGTGTGTCTGTGTGTATATATTTTTAAATTTTTCTATTAAAGGTTACATTTTAATTAATCTAGCTCTGTACTCCACCATATTGTCTTAACGTTATCAAGTTAATAACAAACTAACAGGAATGTGAGTGCTATATAGGTGTACATTGTTATCAGTTTCTCACTGATTTTAGTAAATTCTATGGTCACCATGAACTGACCCCTCTTGGACCAACTGGAACTATCCCAGGGAAAGGAGATTCCGAATGCACTTCAAAAAATGCCTCACTGTTATCTGGCATGCAGATAAAATTGAGAGGAGGA